>NC_057806.1:166069964-166314643 GCF_018294505.1 Triticum aestivum
AAAGAAATGCCACAGTCGGACGTCGGGGCGACATCACAGAAAGGGCTTTAAAAGAAATGCCACAGTCGGACGTCGGGGCGACATCACAGAAAGGGCTTGAAAAGAAATGCCACAGTCGGACGTCGGGGCGACATCACAGAAAGGGCTTTAAAAGAAATGCCACAGTCGGACGTCGGGGCGACATCACAGAAAGGGCTTTTATTCACAGGTAAATAATACTCATAATAAACATTTAATTCATAAGAATAAATGGGTTAGTCCATCCACAGGGATAATCATCTAACCGGAGTTAACACTCAAGCGAATCACCGGAGTCTCTGCCATCAAAACTGACATTTGATTAGGATAAGATAATATCGACCTGGGACAGGGAATAGATGATTTGGAGGAATATATGACCCATGCCCCCTGACCGGATGACTGGCTTTAATCCAGGGCCATGGAACCATCATCACGGCCTCTCCTTTTGGTGTGTACCAGAAAAGCGGTTTGCAACTTACTAAACCATATTCCTTGCGGAAAACATGTGGTAGTACAGGGAAGGAAATGAGAGGAACTGGACCGTTACGGTTTGACATTGAAGTCACATAGTCTGGCGTAAGACTGGCATGCTACGACACTGCCATCTCACCCATACTCATGCCAACACATGGCCATTCATCCTCATATCCATTCACATATGGATCATCGAACTCACTTACCTCATTATCACATAAAATAACGTTCATCGATATGCTTCTCAATATGCCATAAAACTAACTAAATGCAAAACATGCCAAGACACTCATCATATCAAAAGTTCAAACATGCTTGCCTGGTTCAGAGTAGTCGGAACCTAGCTCGGTGAAGTTCGCGGCTCCGTCACCTCCTTCGGTATCTACGGTATAAAGAAAATATATGCGCTATCGTAAATACCAAGGAGTGCACAGAAAGTATACCAAATATTTTTCAAATAAATATGATAAAAAACTAGACAAAATTTTAAAAAGAACAGAAAAAGAATCAATCAAAAATACTTTTCTGTTTAAAAGTTATAAGGGTTTTTGTCCAGGGACTCATCTGTAATGAAACAGAAGATTTC
Organism: Triticum aestivum; assembly: GCF_018294505.1. NCBI lineage: Eukaryota > Viridiplantae > Streptophyta > Magnoliopsida > Poales > Poaceae > Triticum > Triticum aestivum. The sequence continues at coordinate 166,071,046 of NC_057806.1, forward strand.
CAGGGGCTAGCTTATAAAAACAGAAAATGTTTCGGCAGAAACTACGCCAGCTCAAAGGGAAAACGTACTTTGCCCGAAGGCGCTTCCAGAAAACATTTCAACAGAGAGAGCAGAGAGGCTGACGGTGGGGTCCCACGCGTCAGGTTTGAATTTCAAAAAAAAAAGGCAAACGGAGCTCGTCAGCGCCCGAGAGCCGCGGTGGTCGCCGGTGGCGATCCACGGCGGGGCAGGGGGATCGGAGGGTACCTCCGTGCTCAGGGCGCCATTCCGCGTTGGTTGGTGGTGGTGGTGGTCGCCGGCGAGTACCACGTCGACGGCGAGCTTTGCTCCGGCAGACGGCGGCTCGGGTGGTCGAGGAACTCGTCGGAGAGGGCTGCAGAGGTCAAATTGACGAGGGGGTTAGGCTCCTGGTAGCTAGAGAGAGTAACAGACGGGGTTTGGGCGCCGGAGATGGCCTCACCGGAGCGAATCGTGGTGGAGGCCGAGGCGGATCGGGGCGGTCGGAGTTGGGGGAGGAGACCTCCTCGAGGTCCTCCGAGTGGCCTGGCGTGGTGTTGGTGAGGAGTGGGGATGAGGTGTGCACGAGGGTGAGCTCGGGGGCCCTTTTTATAGGCGGCCCGAGGCGGTTGCCGTGAACGGGGATCTCCGGCGAGTGATTACGGCGGTGCCGTGGATGTGCAGGGGGATTAGGGGCTTGGGCATCGTCGTTGAGGTCCACCGGTCCCATTTAGGCACTAAACGGGCTGGGGTTTGGCGTTATGGGTGAGCTCGACGGAACGGGGGTGGCGCGGCCCGTCGGCGGCAGGGAGCAAGTTCCATGCTTGCCGGGCCATGGCGACGGTGCCACGGGCGTGCGCTGGCACGGCACGGACACGCGGAGAGCCAAGGGGCTTCGGGCGGCGCTGAACGGCGTTCTGCCGTGGTGTGCCTTCTCTTGGCCGCCATGGGAGGTCCCGACGCCGCAGAAGACGCCGGCGAGGGCGGGCCAGCGTGCCACCGACGCCAGGAAGGCTCCACGCATGCGTGTGAAGCTCCGGACAAGAGGGAGAGGCTGCGAGGATCGTGCCAAGTGCACTGTCTACGCGTGAGAGAAACTGACGAACGCAAACGACCCTGAAACTGAATTTTTCTAAATTTTGAACAGCAGCAGTGCATGCAAGGTGTTCGACAGAATGAAATTGGCCTCTGGATATTTTTCCTTGAGCTGATTTTTGGTGGAGTGGCTTCTCATTGCTCAAGTAGGCTGCCTGAATTTTGGTGGAATTTTTGGAGGAGTGTAGATATGAATTTCATCAAATTTGGCAAATCTGGTCCAAACTTGCAGAGACTGAATTTTGAAAAATTTGAAAAGAGGAGGAGTGGATCAAGATGGTTCTGGGTTGTGGGTACCAAGGACTATCCAGGAGAGTTGGTTTGAGGTCCAAACTCAAATACAATAGGCTACTTGCTTTGAAAATCCCTCAGGCTCCAAATAATTTTCAGAATTGATTTGAGAGGAAAAATAATTAGAATAAAATCCAAAACTTGTTTGGATTAGTTGGGACAGAGAACTTAGGTTGATCACAAGGTGTAGGGGAGGTTTTGGAGGGGTTTTACCACATGGGCAAAAATGCCAAGTCATGGGTGGTTCCAAGATATGAAAATCACAAATTTTCATGGAGTTCTTTTTTAAAAGAAAAAGATTAAACTCCAAAAAAAAGAATTTGAGAGGGAACCAACAGAGAAGAAGCTTCAAAAGATTCAAACACCAATGTTTGAAAAAAATAAAATCCTTGCCAAAGCAAAGGAAGTTTTTAAGAGGAAGGTTTTCTGGAAAAAAAATTAAATGGCCTCTTTTCAAAGAAAACCACAAAGTTTTTGATAAAGGCCAAATTAAAAATTTTGGAGTGTCACAACACCTACCCCCTTAGGAAAAATCTCGTCCCCGAGATTTCAGCTGATCCTTAAATAAGTGTGGATGCTCTGTCCGAAGAAAATCCTCGCTTTCCCAAGTTGCTTCACTGTCGGTGTGATTGCTCCACTGGACTTTGAAAAACTTGATGGTCTTCTGTCGGGTCCTCCTTTCAGACTCCTCTAATATTCTTATGGGACGTTCCCGATAAGTGAGGTCTGGCTGCACGTCAATGTTTTCATGGGATACTTGTTTCTCTGGGTTACTTACGCACTTCCTTAATTGAGAGACGTGGAACACGTCGTGAATGTCGGACAAGTCTTCGGGTAAGTCTAGCTGGTAGGCTACGGTGCCTCTTCGTGCCACTATGCAGAATGGTCCAATGAATCTTGGTGCTAACTTTCCTTTAATCTTAAACCATTGCAATCCTCTCATAGGGGACACTCTCAGGTATACGAACTCACCGGGTTCAAAGCTGACCCTTCGATGTTTCTGATCATAATAACTCTTCTGTCGACTTTGAGCGGTCTTAAGTCGGTCTCTGATTAGCTTGACCTTTTCCTCGGCTTCTCTGAGCATGTCTGGTCCGAAGATGCGGCTGTCTCCGGTCTCTGACCAATTTAACGGGGTACGACATCTTCGTCCGTATAAAGCCTCAAATGGTGCCATTTGTAGGCTGGCCTGGTAGCTATTGTTATACGCGAACTCGGCGTATGGCAGGCTTTCTTCCCAACTGGTTCCATATGTGAGGACACATGCTCTCAGCATGTCTTCTAAAACCTGGTTTAAGCGTTCTGTTTGTCCATCAGTCTATGGGTGGTATGCGGTACTGAAGGCTAGTTGGGTTCCCAGAGCCTGTTGTAAATGCTCCCAAAATCTTGAGACGAACTGGGTGCCTCTGTCGGATATTATAGTCTTTGGGACACCGTGCAGACAAACTATACGGGAGAGATAAATCCTGGCAAGCCTCTGAGTGTTGTAGGTCGTCTTCACTGGAATAAAGTGTGCCACTTTGGTCAACCTGTCAGTGATGACCCATATGGCATCATTCCTGTGTCGTGACCGAGGTAGTCCGACAATAAAATCCATCCCTATTTCATCCCATTTCCACTCAGGTATTTTGTTCGGTTGTAGTAGTCCGGCTGGTCTCTGATGCTCAGCTTTTATGCATTGACATGAGTCGCAACATGCAATGAAGGCGGCTATGTCCCTCTTCATACCGTGCCACCAAAATCTTTCCTGAATATCTTTATACATTTTGGTTCCTCCAGGGTGAATTGAATATGGAGTGGTGTGTGCTTCAGCTAAAATTTGCTGCTTAAGGTCTTCTATGTTTGGCACGCAGAGCCTTTCTCCGTACCATAATATTCCTTCATTGTCTATTACAAATTCCGAGGCCTTGCCCATACTCAACTTTCTTTTGATGCCTTCGATGCTGGTGTGACCGGGCTGAGCTTCTTTAATTTTCTCCACAAGGTTGGGTTGTATTTCCAAGTTTGATATGGTGCCTTCTGCTACCATTATCAAGTTGAGCTTGGCAAATTCTTGTTGGAATTCGGGCCTCAAGCTGTGCAGATTGTTTTCGTCGGAGCTGGGGTTCCGACTAAGGGCATCGGCCACTACATTTGCTTTCCCTGGATGATAATGGATACCAACATCATAATCTTTTACCAACTCCAACCAACGTCGTTGCCGTAAATTTAGTTCTGGCTGCGTGAAAATATATTTGAGACTTTTGTGATCCGTATATATTTCACATCGATTCCCAAGTAAGAAATGCCTCCATTCCTTGAGTGCATGAATAACTGCTGCCATTTCTAAGTCATGAGTGGGATAATTCTCCTCATGCTTGCGAAGTTGCCTTGAAGCGTAGGCGACAACCTTGCCTTCCTGCATCAATACGCATCCGAGACCCTTTCTGGACGCGTCACAATATACTTCAAAATTCTTGTGTATGTCGGGTACAATTAATACCGGTGCTGTCGTTAACTTCCGCTTTAGCTCTTGGAAACTTTTCTCGCAGGCTTCTGTCCATTCAAACTTCTTATCTTTCTTGAGCAACTGTGTCATAGGCTTGGCTATGGTGGAAAATCCTTCAATAAATCTGCGGTAATATCCTGCCATTCCCAAGAAACTCCGAATGTCCGTTACGCTGGCTGGTGACTTCCAGCCAAGTACGGCCTTGACTTTCTCTGGGTCCACTGCGATACCGTCTTGGGTCAGCACGTGGCCTAGAAAGCCTACTTGTCTTAGCCAAAATTCGCACTTGCTGAACTTGGCATACAATTGGTGTTTTCTTAGCTCTCCTAGCACAATCCTGAGATGTTCTGCGTGCTCTTCTGGTGTCTTGGAGTATACCAGAATATCGTCGATGAATACCACGACGAACTTGTCCATAAACTTCATAAATACTTTGTTCATGAGGTGAACAAAATATGCTGGGGCGTTAGTTAATCCAAATGGCATCACTGTGAACTCGTACAGTCCATATCTGGAGGTGAAGGCTGTTTTGGGGATATCTTCCGTTCGTACCTTCAATTGATGGTATCCTGACCTTAAGTCAATTTTTGAGAATACCTTGGCCTGAGTGAGTTGATCAAACAAATCGTTTATCCTTGGCATCGGGTATTTGTTTTTGACTGTGACCATGTTAAGTGCTCGATAGTCAATACACAATCTCAGCGTTCCATCCTTCTTTTTGGCAAATAAAATTGGCGATCCCCAAGGTGAGGAGCTGGCTCGAATGTATCCTTTTTCCAGTAATTCCTTTATTTGCTTCTTCAACTCGATCAACTCGGATGGTGCCATTCTGTATGGTTTCTTGTATATGGGGGTGGTTCCTGGTGCTAGCTCAATGCGGAATTCTATTTCCCGGTCTGGTGGCATGCCTGGTAGTTCTTCAGGGAATACATCTGGAAATTCACACACTACTGGAACCTTGTTTAGCTCAGAAACGTCCACCTTATTTAATCTCGGTTGCCGGGGTATTTTTCCTTCCTTGGCTGATACTCTTATTGTCTTCCCTTGGTGGTGTGTGAGAATTACGGTCCTGTTGAAACAGTCGATAAAACCCTTATTGGTGGTTAGCCAATCCATTCCTAGGATGACATCCAGTCCTTTATTTTCCAACACAATAAGATTTGCGTGAAACTCCAATCCTTCGAACTCAATGACCACATTCTGACAATAATTCTGAGTAACTTGCTGAATCCCAGGGGACTTGATGATCATGGATTTCTCCAGGGGAAGCATCGAAAAATTATTTTGCAAAGCAAAACTTTTCGAAATGAAAGAGTGAGAAGCTCCAGAATCAAACAAAACCATTGCAGGTATTGTGTTGACAGGAAACGTACCGAGTACGATATCCGGAGCATTTTGTGCCTCCTCTTTGGTTACGTGGTTCAGATGACCCTTCCTGTGGTTATTGTTGGGATTGAAATTGTTTCGCTTGGGCGCTGAATTATTGCCGCCGTTGTTCGGCTTTGGGGTTGAATTCCTTGGCTTGGGGCACTGTTTGGCATAGTGCCCTTCTTCTCCACAAGCGTAACAAGTAACGCCGGGGCGATAGGTGAATTCCTTGTCCCTTGCATGAAAATTCTTGATTGGGCGTGAGACATTGGATGAGAATTTGTGTGTCCCACCCTTTTGAAAATCTGTCTTGCTTCGGTGATTGCGGGCATGATTAGTCTGGTCCCTTTTTCGCTTGCGGATATCTTCCAGACTGCGTCTCTCATTTTCCAGAGTAATGGCTTTGTCTACCAGTGTTTTAAAATCAGGAAAAGTGTGCACGACCAGTTGGCATTTAAGCGCGGGCGCCAGACCGTCAAGGAATTTCTCCATCTTCTTGATTTCAGTCATACGCTCTTCATTGGCGTAGCGGGACAATAGAGTAAATTGACTGTTGTAATCTGATACTGTCATGTTCCTTTGTTTGAGGTCATCGAATTCTCTCTTCTTGATTTTCATAATACTCTTAGGAATATGTGCACCACGGAAACCTTCCTTGAAATCATCCCAGGTTATGTCATTTTCGTTGGGATGCATGTGCAGAAAATTCTCCCACCACGATGCGGCTGCTCCTGTGAGATAGTGCGGAGCATATAATACCTTCTCAGGGTCTGAACATTTTGCAATAATTAATTTTCTCTCCATATCTCGAAGCCAGTCCTCGGCTTCAAGAGGCTTGTCAGTATGAGAAAATGTTTGAGGACGTGTCTTCTGTAGCTCAGATAACTTGGAATGCTGCTGATACTGTCCATGGTGATTTCCCATGTTGATGACTTGGTTCATCATTTCCCGATGTTGTTGCTGACTCTGCTCATAAAGGCGGCACATTTGTGAAAGTGCCGATTCACTGCCCTGTTGGCTTGACTGTCCCTGAGTGAACTCATTGCTGGGTTGTGCATCATAAATTTCCTCTGGTGGAGTTGGCATGGAGCGAGTCCAAGGACGAGACATTTTTCACTCTGGGGAACTGTTTTTGTAAAACTAATAAGAAAAGCGGAAAGAGTCGCAAAAACAAATCCATAAATGCATAAAGCTGGCAAATAGAATTAAATAACTCAGCTTACTTAAGAAAAACAAAACGACTTGCGCACGGAGAAGGACTGCTCATTACATATCTTACACGCGGGCGGTAATTATACATCACTCAGGATATGCGTACATAATCCTGACATGTTATTTAGGCTAGTGCACTTCTCCAGATCCTACATGATGCGCAAACAGGCTACTTCTCACAACCTATGTACATATCTTACAAAGCGGTACATTACATGGCAGCTAGGCGTACTCAGGCAGAAATGTTGACGACCTCCTTTGCCCTGCCGAGGGCGAGGCGTAGCGAGGTTGGGGACTCGACTTCCTCCTCGCTAATGGGCTCCATACGTGTAGTGTTGCGCAGAGTGGACGGAGCGGTTGCCAGGGGCGGAGCAACACGTACAGGAGTGGGCGCGAAGGGTGGTGCAGTGCGCGCTGAAGTGGGCGCAATGACTTGGTTGAATTCTTCGGTAGAAGGCAGGCGACGAGTAGGCGTAAAATATGCTAATGACGAGACAAAAGTCAGTGGCGGTGCGATGGGTAGGAGCTCCCTCCTGTTGGCAGCACATCAATGAACTGAGTCCATGCGGGTAGCTACGAAGTCGTCCACCAGGTTGTCGAAGGCTGCGTCCAGGGCCCGGAGATACTCAATGAGCATCTCAAAAGCCTTGTCTCGTTCTCCTCTGGGGTAGGAGTATGCGTAGTGACAGGTGTAAGGCACATGGCACGGAAGATAATGGTAACGACGAGTCTTTATCACGGGAAGGACATCCCTGAGACGAGCTATCGCCTCACGGGCTGCCATCTGCATAGCATGCCTCTCCGTAGGCATGGCTCTTCCCACGAACCAGAAGCGGCGTAACTCACCACGCCCTCCCTTGAACTGCACCGCGGCCTAGTGCATGGTCAGACTGTCGTTGACTCGGTGCTGGCAGAGTGTGAAGACTGGGCGCACGGATGGCCCCATCGCGACCTGAACGATGAAAGAAAGAAGCTTGACGAACCCATCGGGCACGTTGGCGAAGGTCTGAGACTCGCAGCTGTTGTCGGCCATCTACAAAAGTAGGCAATAATTCTGCAGGGTCAGATCATAAATTTATGCTGACTGACAGAAAATGACTACAATTGCAAAAATATAATCTAGCTCTATCATGCTAATAACCAATTAGCGATCGTACCTAGTGGCTTCCTATAGTCAGCCTGGCTCTGGTACCAAGCTTGTCACGACCGGTTTTCCAATAAAAATATTTATTGAGAAACCAATCTTTTGAGTCCAGTATGAGAGAAATCCTCCTCACTGGTAGACAAATTCTTGATACAATAAGCCAGTAGCATAAAATATATTACAGGGTCGAACTACGGTTGCTCAACCAAATTATTACAAGCACGCCAATAATTATACATAATGGCGGACATGACACAGTGGTGTGGAGGCATACTACTGACTCGAGGATAGGGCGGTGGTGGAAAAACACAGCGGGGAGAGAAATACAAGACTCTAAGTCTGTCATCTCATCGAGCGTCGAGGTGAGGCTCGATGAATTTATTTGGTAGCGGAAGCGGATATAAAACAGTGACCAAATCCAGGGTCGCACGAGACTGACTGGGACTCCTCTAGGTGTCGGACTCGCTATCAAACTCTTCATCCATGAGATCGCCTTCGTCAGCATCTGGCCAAATCAACAAGCCAGTGAGTACTTTGAAAGTACTCGCAAGACAGTTCGGACGTAAGATATAACAAATGCATGCATGGATGCGTCATGAATAATTCACCAATGTACATTTCAAAAATTAGCATAACAAGGTAAGTAAAAAGGGAAACGGCGGTAGTCCGCCTGAAATCCCAACAGAACATAAATAACTACCGATCGGGTGTCTGAAGCGACGCCTCGAAAGGTGAACAAATAAATATAAGGAAATGATGCCACAGTCGGGCGTCTTAGCGACACCACAATAAAGGGCTTAAAAAGAATACCACAGACGGATGTCGGGGCGACATCACAGAAAGGGCTTAAAAGAAATGCCACAGTCGGACGTCGGGACGACATCATAGAAAGGGCTTGAAAAGAAATGCCACAGCCGGACGTCGGGGCGACATCACAGAAAGGGCTTGAAAAGAAATGCCACAGTCGGACGTCGGGGCGACATCACAGAAAGGGCTTGAAAAGAAATGCCACAGTCGGACGTCGGGGCGACATCACAGAAAGGGCTTGAAAAGAAATGCCACAGTCGGACGTCGGGGCGACATCACAGAAAGGGCTTGAAAAGAAATGCCATAGTTGGACGTCGGGGCGACATCACAGAAAGGGCTTGAAAAAGAAATGCCACAGTCGGACGTCGGGGCGACATCATAGAAAGGGCTTTAAAAGAAATGCCACAGTCAGACGTCGGGGCGACATCACAGAAAGGGCTTGAAAAGAAATGCCACAGTCGGACGTCGAGGCGACATCACAGAAAGGGCTTTAAAAGAAATGCCACAGTCGGACGTCGGGGCGACATCACAGAAAGGGATTTTATTCACAGGTAAATAATACTCATAATAAACATTTAATTCGTAAGAATAAATGGGTTAGTCCATCCACAGGGATAATCATCTAACCGGAGTTAACACTCAAGCGAATCACCGGAGTCTCTGCCATCAAAACTGACACTTGATTAGGATAAGATAATATCGACCTGGGACAGGGAATAGATGATTTGGAGGAATATATGACTCTGCAGAGTTTGTACAAAATTTTTCCCACAGCCAATGGATTTCCGTAGTCACAAAGGACTAGTTCCGTTTACGGTATTTCGGAAGAAAACACAGCTAATCAGTACACACCCATCCTACCTCTCGATGCTAGGAATCACCCTAGACATCGTCCAAGAAAAACTTTTGAGACGGGGAGATCACAATCTCGAATAGCATGGGATCAAATTTATATACGCGCGCTCTAAGGGGTGCCCCCCTCTCGGTCCCAACCGGAAACACCCATGCCCCCTGACCGGATGACTGGCTTTAATCCAGGGCCATGGAACCATCATCACGGCCTCTCCTTTTGGTGTGTACCAGAAAAGCGGTTTGCAACTTACTAAACCATATTCCTTGCGGAAAACATGTGGTAGTACAGGGAAGGAAATGAGAGGAACTGGACTGTTACGGTTTGACACTGAAGTCACATAGTCTGGCATAAGACTGGCATGCTACAACACTGCCATCTCACCCATACTCATGCCAACACATGGCCATTCATCCTCATATCCATTCACATATGGATCATCGAACTCACTTACCTCATTATCACATAAAATAACATTCATCGATATGCTTCTCAATATGCCATAAAACTAACTAAATGCAAAACATGCCAAGACACTCATCATATCAAAAGTTCAAACATGCTTGCCTGGTTCAGAGTAGTCGGAACCTAGCTCGGTGAAGTTCGCGGCTCCGTCACCTCCTTCGGTATCTACGGTATAAAGAAAATATATGCGCTATTGTAAATACCAAGGAGTGCACAGAAATTATACTAAATATTTTTCAAATAAATATTATAAAAAACTAGACAAAATTTTAAAGAGAACAGAAAAAGAATCAATCAAAAATACTTTTCTGTTTAAAAGTTATAAGGGTTTTTGTCCAGGGAATCATCTGTAATGAAACAGAAGATTTCCAGGGGCTAGCTTATAAAAACAGAAAATGTTTCGGCAGAAACTACGCCAGCTCAAAGGGAAAACGTACTTTGCCTGAAGGCGCTTCCAGAAAACATTTCAACAGAGAGAGCAGAGAGGCTGACGGTGGGGTCCCACGCGTTAGGTTTGAATTTAAAAAAAAGGCAAACGGAGCTCGTTGGCGCCCGAGAGCCGCGGTGGTCGCCGGCGGCGATCCACGGCGAGGCAGGGGGATCGGAGGGTACCTCCGTGCTCAGGGCGCCATTCCGCGTCGGTTGGTGGTGGTGGTGGTCGCCGGCAAGTACTACGTCGACGGCGAGCTTTGCTCCGGCGGACGGCGGCTCGGGTGGTCGAGGAACTCGTCGGAGAGGGCTGCAGAGGTCAAATTGACGAGGGGGTTAGGCTCCTGGTAGCTAGAGAGAGTAACAGACGGGGTTTGGGCGCCGGAGATGGCCTCACCGGAGCGAATTGTGGTGGAGGCTGAGGCGGATCGGGGCGGCCAGAGTTGGGGGAGGAGACCTCCTCGAGGTCCTCCGAGTGGCCTGGCGTGGTGTTGGTGAGGAGTGGGGATGAGGTGTGGACGAGGGTGAGCTCGGGGGCCCTTTTTATAGGCGGCCCGAGGCAGTTGCCGTGAACGGGGATCTCCGGCGAGTGATTACGGCGGTGCCGTGGATGTGCAGGGGTATTAGGGGCTTGGGCATCGTCGTTGAGGTCCACCGGTCCCATTTAGGCGCTAAACGGGATGGGGTTTGGCGTTATGGGTGAGCTCGACGGAACGGGGGTGGCGCGGCCCGTCGGCGGCAGGGAGCAGATTCCGTGCTTGCCGGGCCACGGCGACGGTGCCACGGGCGTGCGCTGGCACGGCAGGGACACGCGGAGAGCCAAGGGGCTTTGGGCGGCGCTGAACGGCGTTCTGCCGTGGTGTGCCTTCTGTCGGCCGCCACGGGAGGTCCCGACGCCGCAAAAGACGCCGGCGAGGGCGGGCCAGCGTGCCACCGACGCCAGGAAGGCTGCACGCACGCGTGTGAAGCTCCGGACAAGAGGGAGAGGCTGTGAGGAACGTGCCAAGTGCACTGTCTACGCGTGAGAGAAATTGACGAACACAAACGACACTGAAACTGAACTTTTCTGAATTTTGAACAGCAGCAGTGCATGCAAGGTGTTCGACAGAATGAAATTGGCCTCTGGAGATTTTTCCTTGAGCTGATTTTTGGTGGAGTGGCTTCTCATTTCTCAAGTAGGCTGCCTGAATTTTGGTGGAATTTTTGGAGGAGTGTAGATATGAATTTCATCAAATTTGGCAAATCTGGTCCAAACTTGCAGAGACTGAATTTTGAAAAATTTGAAAAGAGGAGGAGTGGATCAAGATGGTTCTGGGTTGTGGGTACCAAGGACTATCCAGGAGAGTTGGTTTGAGGTCCAAACTCAAATGCAATAGGGTACTTGCTTTGAAAATCCCTCAGGCTCCAAATAATTTTCAGAATTGATTTGAGAGGAAAAATAATTAGAATAAAAATCCAAAACTTGTTTGGATTAGTTGGGATAGAGAACTTAGGTTGATCACAAGGTGTAGGGGAGGTTTTGGAGGGGTTTTACCACATGGGCAAAAATGCCAAGTCATGGGTGGTTCCAACATATGAAAATCACAAATTTTCATGGAGTTCTTTTTTAAAAGAAAAAGATTAAACTCCAAAAAAAAAGAATTTGAGAGGGAACCAACAGAGAAGAAGCTTCAAAAGATTCAAACACCAATGTTTGAAAAAAAATAAAATCCTTGCCAAAGCAAAGGAAGTTTTTAAGAGGAAGGTTTTCTGGAAAAAAAATGGCCTCTTTTCAAAGAAAACCACAAAGTTTTTGATAAAGGCCAAATTAAAAATTTTGGAGTGTCACAGTCCCGCATCTTCTACATGATGACTGTGTAAAGCATCACCGCCGTGATCATGTCCTAGAAATTCTTCATCTTCTCGCCCGCCCGAGCCACGGTGGTTGTCTTGCTGCCCTTCCTCATTTCTTGCTCGGCCCCCATGGACAACTTAATAGTCATCTTCATCACCTTGCCACCGATAGCCATCCATGAAACCACGCAAGAGCAGGTGGTCTCGCACCTGCCTGGAATCCGGGTCCGCAATAAGGCTCTTCAGCTTGCATCTTCGACACGGACATCTTATCTCCTTCTTGTTCTTTTGAAGCATCCCGGCCTTTGCGGAGCTCAAAAACCTATTCACGCTGCCTTCGGTCATCGTGCGGACCATGGTCGCCTGCGGGGTAGAGCAAAACGATATTTTAGAACCAAGAAAAATTTGGCATGACTTTCCCTAAAAATAGGACCAAAAAGAATGCATAGTGCCAAAATTCTCGCCGAAACAGAAATGAATCAACATTCCGGCAAAATATTGGCAACTATCACATTTCAAATACCCGTACCTGCAAACACAAACATATATGAAACACCACAAACATATGCAACACCACAAACATACATAGATCTAGCTAGGCCACAAAAAGTGCATGTGCACGTTGTTGGAGCGAGCTAGGGAGAAAAAAAGTAGATCTACAACATGAAGATAGCTTTCCCCTTACTTACCTATCAAAAAAGGTAATTTCAACACTTTAATTTTGATGAATCTATGGTGCAAATGAGGTGAGGAGGAGGAGGCAGCCGACAAGCCTAGAGAAGGAGGTGGGGGGAATGAAGTGGGGAAAGTGAGTGTGTAGGTGTGGCTGTCCAAAAATATCTAGCTGGTCCCAGGTTACTAATGGCGCACCACACAGCCATGCGCCATTAGTAAGCCAACATACTAATGGCGCACCACACAGACATCCACCATTAGTAGTTTTGCAAAAAAGTAAAAATAATAATTTTTATACTAATGGCGCACTGTGGCACAGTGTGCCATTACTAGTTTAAACTAGTAATGGCGCACTATGCAACGGTGCACCATTAGTAGTTTTGCAGAAAAGTAAAAAAAATACAGTAGTGGCGGACTCTATGGCTAGTGCGCCATTAGTAGTTCTAACTACTAATGGCGCACTCTGCCCGGATGCGCCATTAGTATGTTTGAAAAAATGAAAAAAACATTTTGTTACTAGTGGCGCACCGTGTGCCTGGTGCGCCATTAGTGTCTTCCACACTAATGGCACATCTCCACATGGTGCGCCATTAGTATATAGTAGTGGCGCACCACTTCTCTGGTGCGCCATTAGTGTCAATTTCATCTTTAGCCCTTTTCCTAGTAGTGGCTGCCTCTGGGATGAACAGTGAGCGTTGCGGGGGGTTTGGATGAACAGTGAGTGGTGGCATTGCCTCTGGATGAACAGGACCCCGTGGTGTGGTGGAGGGCTGGATGAATAGTAGACGGTGGAGGGTGCCCGTGGAGGGGTGGTTGAACAGGACCCCGTGGTGTGGAGGGCTGGATGAACAGTAGACGGTGGAGGGGTGGTTGAACAGTAGCCGGTGGAGTAGCGCGCGTTGGAGGCTGGATGAACAGGAGCCCGTGGAGGCTGGAGGAGGTCGACGGTAGCCCGTGGAGGCTGGAGGAGGTCGACGGTGGAGATGAACAATATCCGGTGGAGTCCCGTTTTGCGGTACTCCACACCCCTCCCGATGAACAGGACCCCCGTTTCGACCGTAGCGCTCCAACACAAGTCCTTTTCGTCCGTTTTGCGGTACGCCACACCCCTCCGATCAACAGGACCCCCATTTCGACCGGAGGAGGTCCGTTTCCTCCGTTTTGCGGTACGCCAGACCCCTCCTAATCAACAGGACCCCGTTCCGAATGTAGGAGGTCCGTTTCCTCCGTTGTGCGGTACACCAGGCCTCGTTTCCATCGCCTGTTCCGTCCAAGCCCTCCCGATGAACACGACCACGCATTCCGTTCCGACTCAGCCGGTTGGCTCCCACGTGTTTCGTTGCCTCCCGATGAACACGACGCATTCCGTTGCCTCCCCATGAGCACGACGCATTCCGTTGCCTCCCCATGAACACGACGATGACGTTGTTTCTCCGTTCTGACCCAGCCATGTACACGAGCCCTGGCCATTCGTATGCGTGAGTAGGCATTCGAGACCCTGCCCGCATGTACACATACATGGCTGTATTTTCTTTCTTGCACCCTGGCCACTATACGTACGTGTACATGCTACGTGCGCGCCTCTACTACAACACGTACACGCCTCTACTACGACACGTGCACGCCTCTACATCCACCTGCATATATGTACGTACACGTTCGTGACCAGAATGACAATGCTAAGTATGCTTCGACCAGGTGGGTCCCGACTATCAGGCACTTCCTTGCCTGCGAAGATGTAGCTGGTGGGTCCCAGTAGTCAGGGGGAGAATTGTTTTTTTTGCCCGGACGCACTTCCTGGCGTGCGAAGATGTAGCAGGTGGGTCCCAGCAATCAGGGGGAAACGTTTTTTTCGCGAAATACAGTGGCCCGTCCGGTGGGTCCCAGCTATCAGGTGGAGGAATCATTATTTTCCGTGTAATAAGGAGGCACTTCCTTGCTGCGGTCGTGGACCCAGCTGTCAGCCTCTCCACGTACAGTCCACGTCCGATGGAAGTCGTTCCTTGACCATGTTGACCACGCCGCGCCGAGAGCACCAGGGCAGTGGACGACGGCGAGGCCTGGGAAGGGGACGACAGGGAGCCGGGGAAGACACGGTAGTGGAAGCCCGCGCGAAGAGGAGTACGAGGGTTCACTGGTTCGGCTGCGGTGTGAGGCTGCCATCGCCGCAGGGCCTGGCCAGCGGTGGGAATAGTAGGGGGCGGTGAGGCCTCCGCGGCAGCACAGCCGGCCACGGGAGGCAGGAGCATGCGACACGACCGGCGCTGCTTTGGGCGGCTAGAGGAAGAAGACAAGAGGTTGAAGAAGCACTACGGCCGTTGGATGGACATCATACGATCACTGGAGCTAGAATCGTTTATATTGACTAAGTTGACAAAGCCCTCCGTCCCAGTCAACTTAGTAGGCCCACAAGTTAGCCTCCCACCAAGGTGGGTCCTAGCTAGCAGGGGGGTATTCATTTTTTGTGCGTAATAAGGAGGCACTTCTGGTGGGTCCGAGCTGACAATAGGGGGAATGTTTTTTCGCGAAATACGGTGGCCCTCGGGTGGGTCCCAGCAGTCAGGGGCAAGCGTTTTTTTCGCGAAATACTGGTGGGCGTCTGGTGGGTCCCTGCTGTCAGGTGGAGGAATAATTATTTTCTGTGTAATAAGGAGGCACTTCCTTGCGGCTGCCATGGACCCAGCTGTCAGCCTCTCCACGTACAGTATTCTTCCGATGGAATTCAGTCATTGACCACATTGACCACGCCGCGCCGAGAGCACCATGGCGGTGGACGACGGTGAGGACTAGGAAGGGGATGACGTGGAGCCGGGGAAGACACGACAGTGGATGCCCATGCGGAGAGGAGTACGAGGGTTCACTGGTTCGGCTGCGCTGCCGTTGCCGCAGAATAACAGGGGGTGTGGGTGAGTGGAGTGGAGGGATGGCCTGTCCAGCGGTGGGAGTAGTATGGGGGCGGTGAGGCCTTCGCGGCAGCACAGCCGGCCACGGGAGGCAGGAGCAGGCGGCACGACCGGCGCTGCTTTGGGCGACTGGAGCAAGAACACCAGAGGTTGAAGAAGCACTACGGCCGTTGGATGGACATCATACGGTCAGTCGAGCTAGAATCGTGCATATTGACTAAGTTGACAAAGCCCTTCGTCCCCGTCAACTTAGTAGGCCCACTATACTGTGTCCCAGCTAGCAGGTGAGTATTCATTTTTCTGTGCGTAATAAGGAGGCACTTCCTTGCGTGCGAAGATATAGCTGGTGGGTCCGAGCTGTCAGTGGTGGTAACTTCTTTTCGCGAAATACAGAGGCCCTTTCGGTGGGTCCCAGATGTCAGGTGGAAGAATCATTATTTTGCGCGTAATAAGGAGGCATTTCCTTGTGTGCAGCCGTGGACCCAGCTGTCAGCCTCTCCACATACAGTCCACTTCAAATGCATGTCGGTCGTTGACCATGTTGACCTCGCCACGCCGAGAGCACCAGGGAGGTGGACAACGGCGAGGCCTAGGAAGGGAACGACACGGAGGCAGGGAAGACTCGGCAGTTGTTTTTGTTTCCCAAGCGGAGGGGAGTACGACTGTACGAGGGTTTACTGGTTCTTCTGCCGTCGCTAGAGAATAACAGCAGGTGTGGGTGGATAGAGAGATGGCTAGGCCAGCGATGCGAGTACGGTGGGGCGGTGAGGCCTGCGTGGCAGCACAGCCGGCCGCGGGGAGGAGGGAGTAGGCAGTCCTGCCGGCGCTTGTTTGAGCGGCTGGAGCAGGAAGAGAAGAGATTGAAGAAGCACGACGGCCGTTGGATGGACATCCAACAGTATACAGGCCATCTGTGGAAAGCCTCAAATCTATGGAAAACAGCATACAACCCATCTGCCATTATTTCAAATAATTTACAGCCCATTTGCTAATTCTGACAGGTTTTTTTGGAGCCCATATTCTTTTTGTTAGCATTACAGCCCATATTGTGGCCACGGTTAAAAAATTATACGAAATTTTGCATATGTCGGTGCGGTCTGAACTATTTTTAATCCCGAAATTTCGAGTCACATTCAGATTGATTTAAAAAATAAATGTATATCAATATAAAATCCAAAAAATTGTCCACACATAAAAATCAATGCAATTTAAAATCTCGAAATGAAAAAAAGATATTTGAAACTAATTGCCGGTTTGATGTGTTTTAAAAATGTACAGCCCATTTCTCATTACTGATAGGCCATTTTCTCGGCCAGCCGAATGAAGCTCTCCTCGTCTTGAAAGATTTGCAGCCCAACAGGCCTGATAAAGCGACTTACTTGACAAATCACAAAAAAACTGGGCTAGCCATTTTCAGAAAGAAAAAAAACTACTCGGCTGGTCTGTGGTAAACATAAAAGAAAAGGTTGTGTAGACAGGCCAGAATGTCCCGCACAACCCAGTTGACACCATGCTTCCGTCTAAAAAACAAATTAGATAAATGCCACTCCACTTATGGCGATTCATAAAAATGCCACTACAATTTCCAAACTTTGAAAAATGCCACTGCAATTTTTGCAAACTTTGAAAAACGCCACTGCAGTTTGGAAACTTTGAAAAACGCCATTCCAGACTTCGAAAAATGCCACTAGAAATGGCATGGAATGGCATTTTCCAAAGTTTGGAAATTGCAGTGGCATTTCTCGGATACACCAGATTTGGAGTGGCATTTATCAAATTAACCCAAAACAAAAATAACTGGGCGAGCTGCTGGGTCCCTAGTGTCAGCCGCTCGTTGTGCAATTCTTTCGTTTATTAACTACGTTGACAATGGCATGGGACCCAGATGTCATAAATCCACTAGGAGGAGCCATTTTTATATCGGCTTGAAATAAGGAGGCACTTGCTTGCGTACTGCCATGACCTTGGCGGGTCCCTGCTGTCATCCTCTCCACGTACAATCATCTCCTGATTGTGTATGCATCAACTTGCTAGGCCCACAAGTCAGCCTCTAAACCCGTGGAGGACAAATACAACCCATTTAAAAAAATAACAGCCCATTCCATACGTTCAAACGGAAAGTTCAACATTCAGAGCAAAGTAACAAGTCTGATCCACATATAGAGTACTGAACTTCCACGTTGACAACCATCATAGCCAAGTTAACTATCTACTCCCACTAATACTCTAGTAGCATACAAGTACTAACTTACTCTTAGCTAACTAGACGATGCCGGCCGCCATCTGTGGTACACACTAAACGCCGGCACCGGCGTCGTGCGCCTCGCCTCGGACTTGCAAGAGGTGCGATAGGGCAAGTTGCTCGCGCGCGTTGGCCCTTTCCATGCCGGCGTGGTCCACCGAAGCTTTGGCTTCCAAGCAGGAAACCCACTTGATGAGTTGGTAGTAAAAATCGGCATCGTGAACGTGTGCATGCCCGACAGCCTCTAGGGATATTTGCCGGGCGCCGGCCTCCATGTAGTCAGCCCAGTTGCGGGAGCTCTTCTCGCGACTCGGAGCGTCGGTGCGTTGCTGCTCCATGTCCCGCTGGCGGCGCAAATCGGCGATACGCTGCTGCTCCGCCAGGCGGTCATGCTCCAACAACTCCTGCTCCGCCATGCGGTCGCGCTCCAACAACTCCTCGATCTCCGCATTGCCATCTAAAGACAGATAGAATGCCTCTTCCTCCGTCTGCCTTCCGGTGAAAACCCGAACACTAGTTCCGGCGGTGACTGCCTCCAGCGTCGCCTATCGCGGACGGGCGGGGGCATGGCGGACGTGGCGAGCGACGTCGGGCCGGTGAGGGCTTATGAGGATATGGCGAGTTGGGTCACGGTGGCACCGGAGAAGGCCGGGAAGCAGTACTTATAGGGGGAAGGTAGCGCGACGGTCATCGGAATTCAATGCATAATGGCTTAGCGCACCAGCTTGCCGTGGAAAACTAGAGAAACTGAAATTATGAATGTGCCATCCCGTCCCATCTGGGTCGCACGCCAGCATGGCGGTCAAACGAGTGCACTCGAATCATCTCCCTCCTTGTCAATAATGATTCCACGAATTTAAAAAGCCTGCAACAATTAAAGCGTATCTTTTTTCGCATCAGTTAGCTGCCTTAATTATGACCGGCTGCATGCAGGCACTCAGAATCGCTCGCAGGCAGTACGCGAAGCAGCATGCAACGAGTCACAACCAAGGGCACGCATGCAGCCACTTAAATCTGTGGAATTAATTAGGCTTAAACTTCTGCATGCCGTTAATTATTGCCATGCCTTGGTCTTGCTGCTTTGCTTACGGAATTAATTAGCCTTAAACTTCTTCAGAGGTATGCATTTTTATTCGTGTAGGATCCATAGTGTAGCTTGTCAGTTTCTCCAGAGGTAGGCATTTTTATTCAAAAAACTGCCACTTCGCATCTTGCGTCGCAAATAAAACTGCCAAGAGCGCATTTGTAGGCTAGCTAGTGATCGATCAGTAACTTGTAAACACTGAGCGAACATAAATAAGTAACTTGTAAACACTGAGCGAACATAAATAAGTAACTGTTAATGCATCTCAATGATTCATAGATCATATACAAATATGTAGCTCCGAAAGCAAAGATCAGCCACTTCGGATCTTGAGTCGCAACTAAAACTAACTAGTACGATTCCCATACATAAGATCAACATGTTAATGCATCTCAATGATTCACAGATCATACACAAATATGTAGCTCCAAAAGCAAAGATCTAGAAAACACATTTGTTCTTCCTACTAACATGGATGCTTCTCTTGGCCAACATTCAGTACAGACTGAAAGACAAATTTGTTTGTGAAGTCTACAATTCCTCTTGCAAACGTAAGTGGTTTCACCAACAGCCGGAACCATGAGAATGAACCACACATGATGGAGGAACATCCATTGCAATATGATTTGGTCTTCTCTCGATCACACCGCGAGACTATTTTCAGAATATAAACTTTAACTTAGGCAAAATGATGCCCATTGTATAATCAGACCAAAGCAATGAAGCACCTAGTGTGGCCAATAAATAGTACAGTACTACTTTTCTGCAGTTCATGAAGTGACTATCCAATCTTTCTGTGCCTATTTTCAAATGGCACTGCATGCCGTGACTATACTATTCTCTTGTGCAGTTCAACCAAAATTGCGGACACTTTGTTTGTTTGCCAAATAGCAATGGGCAGACATCTCTGTCTGCACAAATATCAAGCAGCTAGTAAACATATACCACACCTTGTATTTTCGGTTTAAACATTTCTCTTCCGCTTAGCATCTGTCATGTTCTGCACTGGACAATCTGATACAGTTATGTTTTGCCCTGGACAACTTCATACTGAATTGATTTACTGGTTCAGAGCGGAAATATAGCGCCCATTCTTCATCAGACCAAGGATATCCATGTTCGCATGATGGAAGAGGTGAAATCGATACAACCAAAATTGAGCATCCAATCATTGAATCATGTCCTGCACCTCCAATGTATGTCCACCCTGCCAATAAATTCACATGCAAACCACTAGTATTAGTATCTAATGACAGTACAAAAAGAGTAGCAAGATAGTAGCAAACCATGTACCTTCGTATTGAACAGCTCATAGTGCCACCAATTGAATATAAAGGTTTGGAAAAAACATGCTCCTAATGTTGAACCAGTTGTACATTTTGTGCAGTTCCACTAAAATCGAGCATCCCTATTTGCAGAGATATTGAAAGTGTGGTTAATCTAAAAGTGGCACTAGTTGAAGCATAGACACACAAATATAAGCATTCCAATTTCTTAATGGGAAAAGGTAGCAAGATTGTTTCTAACCACCTGTTTGAAGGAATAAATAAAGCAACAGCGGCTGATGTCAGGAAGGCATACATAGTTTTTTCTGAAAAACTTAGCCATTCCTGACCTTTCCTCTTCTTTTAAGCAAATTTTGTGCAGTTCTACTAAAATAAAATGCCATCACCACCTTGACAATTCAGTGACACTGTACAAAAGGAAATGACTTAACATTACATCATGATGTCAGGTATGTAGTCGATAGGCATTAGAGACAAACATACAGACCTCCTCCGATAACATAATGAACATTAATTTAACAAAGGTGTGAGTAGCTTTACCGGGATAATTTCAGTGAACTCTACACCCTTTGTTCCTTAATATAAGACGTTTTCGCGGTTCAATTTAAAGTACCCAAATGTCTAGTATTTAGAAAAACAGGTAGTAGTTTTCTTGAGCACATATCTGGGAAAGCTTGCCACACTTTATTTATGTCCATATGCTAATGCAACACCTTTAGAATACTACAAATATACACTAATCCAGTGGCTAGTGCACCAGTAGAGTAGTTAGTTTATTACAGGGTACAGTACAATGGTTTTACTGAACAGATTTCAATAAACTCTAGCACTGGAAGGTTTCTATAAGAATTAACAATACAAAATGTAAAGGTAACAAGTTTCAACATTGGTATACTAGTTGTGCATGAGCATTAAAACAAATACAAAAGTATGAAGGTAACTAGCATTATTAACTAATGACGGTATAAAAAAATTGCAAACCATGTACCTCCAAGGTAAATATCATTTCGAACTCGGGGGGACGTTAAAAATAGCTATCCCAATCTTGATAATCGATCAAACATACAAACTTGATCGAACGAATCAAGAGAACAGCCGAAGGAGGAGGTGCCCACTCTTGACCTTTCCTCTTGTCTTCATAATTGTCTGTGCAGTTTAACCAAAATAAAATGACATCAGTGCCTTGGCATTTTGGTGACACTGTACAAAAAAATTAACTTATCTCATGAAAGTGTGGTATGTAATCTATAAGCATTAACAGTGCAAAAATCTGAAGGTAGTAACAAGTTTCATCATTGGTATAGTGGCTGTGCAACATCATTAGAATGCCTTAGCTCAAAAATCTTTAATACATCCACAATCAACAGCTAACCCTGAAATAATCCAATGACATTAAATGGCATTGCTTAAATTTATCAGTGACATTAGACTGAGAGCGGCATTAGTTAAATGTGGCATCACTTTAGCAGTAGCATTACTTGACTTGACTGCTGGAGTTATACTAACAACAAAAAAAGTGGCAATAAGAGCATGGGAGGCCCATTCGGACAATGGGCGCACCAGTATGATGTACCTCCACGGATGCAGAGTGGTGAGGGAGGTATGGTTTCCCAGAGCAACAAATATCCAGGCAGAATATGTGGATCACGTCCCATTTTTGTTCTCTTTAGCCACCTTTTTCCTATGCGAGGACGACAAACCGATCGACCTGGTCATTCTCTATTGCTTTGTCATGCCTTTCTACCCTTCTTCAACCAAGAGACACGAGACTCGTTCCTTAGCTACTGATTTTCCCCTTTTCAACCTAGATGCAGGTTTGATGCCTACTCTCTTGGACAGTACAATCTCCTTTCCTTTCCTTATTCAACCCAGACATGGACTAGTCTGCATGAAGTAGGGTTTCCTTTAATAGTGCAAATTATGGTTTTCATCTGCGTGGCCAGCAGAGCAGAGGATAGCAAATTGGGAAAATCGTGGAGTGGAAAAAGATCCACATGCAACGACGTGGCAGATGGGTTAATAGAACAAGGTTATGGTTCGAAAAGAGGTAGCATACCTGAGGGTCGGCGGGAAGTGGCTTCACTCATGGTCGTCGTCCTCCGCACACACTATGGCAGCGAGCTTGGGGACGGAGGCCATCCCGCGTGGGCGCTAGGTCTAAGAGGACGGCCTTGTCGTCAGTGCGTGACCTCGCTCGCCGACGACGAGTGCGTCAACGCTGCACGTCCTTTTCTTCCCTAGCGGATCTGTGACCACCGGTGAGGAGGGAGAGAGGGGCCGTCTTTTTTAGATCTGGAGAGAGGGTGGTTGTGTGAGAAGCAAGTGGGCAGCCCTTAGCAAGAAAGGTCTCAAGCTCCATCCTATATATCTTTTTTATACTACTAGTACTGAGGTGGAGTAGTGGTAGAGTAGTTTATATTTTCTCTGCATACAGTACTAGTTAGTCGTGCTTCAAAACTGATTGGCACGCCATTAAAAAATAAAGGTCGATAACTAATGCGGCATCTCGAGCCAACGCGGCCAGATCGCATTTTGCATGAGAAATTACACACCATGTTTCGTTGACATGTGGTCCCGTTCCAACATATCAGTGAGATGACGGCGAGTAGTAGGAGTATTTCCAAACAGACGTGTAGGCCGGGGCGCCTCTTCATGAACCGTGGCAAACTCGCAACCATCCACCGACTCTTCGCCTTTCCCTCTCGATTTGGAACTGCTGTCGCACGCTCTTCCTCTCCCTCCTCCATTTTCCTTCAGCCCTTCACCCTTTCTTCTGCCATTGTTCGATCGTCTTCTCCATGGAGGGAACAGGCCGAAAACGACCCTGTTATTCTTGCCCCGATCTGAAAGATGACGTGGTGGAGGAACTCATTGATCGATGTGACGTCATCACCTCGGCTAGCATGGTAGGTTCGTTCAAGCCCATTCTCGACTCAACTAATAACATCATTACAAAGAACCCAAGAGTCAAGGAGCGGTTGATCTCCCCTATCTTCTTCGCCGTGACCCTGATGACTGGCGCCAGCACGACAGAGGCCTCGCCCTGTGCCATTTGATGCCGCTTGATAATGATACGTATGATGTTAAGATGCCATCGCTTGAGGGAAAGGCTTGGGCAGGCGCAAATGGAGATTGGGTTGTTTACATTGTGTCCAACTGCGAGTGGGAACTTGTGAATGTGTACACTCGTGACCGGGTTCCACTTCCAAAAATCTCAGCAGACTGCCCAGAGGTTGAGCACACCGGTATTGTACGCACGTTCAAATACGATCATGGTGACTGTCTTCTACGGAAGATAGCAATGTGTCGAGTTCCCAACCGCTCTTGGAATTACAACAACTATCAAGTTGTTGCTATCTTCGACAAGCTTGTTGCCGTCCTTCGTGGTTCAACTGGATGGACATTGCTCAAAAATCAGTTTCTGTACACGGAAGAGTACTGTGATGCAATTCAATACAAGGGCCTTGTGTTTGCTGCCACCACTCGTGGCCCTGTTTTTGCATGGGATCCTCATAGTTTCGGTACGTTTGTCTTCCACTGTAATTATAATTGTTTCATCCACATGCATGCGGGATAGCAAGTTTCCCTTTACTAATTAACCTTCTTCTTATGTTTCCATGGTCCTGTGAACATCCCACCACCTATACTTGAAATTTTTTTATAACCAAGGGGGAGATGACGATGGTGATGATCATGAGCATGAGGATGAGCAGCGCCCATATACTCTATGGCGCCTGGCAACTAATTCCGATGGATCACCTCTTCTTGTGTGTATACAGCCCACTGATGATGTTACTGCTAAGGAAGCAGGTGTAGTCTCCCATGGTCGCACTCTCCGGACCTATTCCAACACCTGTTGCATGGTATTCGGGATGGATACTAGTGTGCTAGCACCAACTCCTTCTCCTTGGTACAGAATTGATAGTCTTGGAGAAAACTTGCTCTTCCTTGGACAAAACTATCCGATGATGGTGAAAGGCGATCCAACTGCTGTTGACACAATGTTAACAGTACCATTTATGTGAAGCAACTGTGTCTATACCTCGGACATTTGGGTGGTTCCCTACCCTGGTACTGACATAGTAGGCCACTTCAGCCTAGATGATCAGTCCTGCGTTGGTTTCCAGATTGACAATCGATGGCCCATCCCAGAGAATCACTTGTGGCTCAAAGCAAGCGTTTCTAACGCCGAGGAATGGTTGAGTTGAAGTTCATTTCATTGCTTATTATTTGTTGTGTGGTGAAAACTTTAGTATTTCTAATGTATCCTCGTTGTCGATGTGGGTTGATGACCTGTTGTATGTAATAAAATGATATGCCTGTGATAAACTTACTAAATTTATGAATGGCTTTCGAGCCGCTTCTCTGAGTGAGTGGTGCGACGAGGCAAACAAATATTTTCTGAATACATTATTGTACGTGCATTGCAACAGGTTATCGGATGAGGCCAATCAACAATAGTAGTACACTATTTGTACTAGCGCGTTGGCCGGGTGTTTTTACTATGGCCATATGTTAATGTGTTCACTGTATGTAACCAGCACCTCGAATCCTCGATACTAGTACTATATAGTACGAGTAAGTAGTAGGAGTAGTAGGGTGGCATGGGCCAGAACAAGCATTCACATCCAGGAGTACGGCACACACCACCACCACGACATCCATCTGACACCATATTATTTCTTGGAGTCTGTGCTAGAGCAATCTCTTCAACCTCATCGTTTCTCTAACTTCAGCCATCGCGTGGCGGGCGAGGTGGGGGTTTGTCGACAGTCGGTTTCCTTAACTGCGGTCCCACTTGTAAGGCCAACTCTAATGCATGACCACCAAACGGACCTCCGTTTCGCACGAACTCCAACGATAATTTTCAAGGAAATATGCCCTAGAGGCAATAATAAAGTTATTATTTATTTCCTTATATCATGATAAATGTTTATTATTCATGCTAGAATTGTATTAACCGGAAACATAATACTTGTGTGAATACATAGACAAACAAAGTGTCACTAGTATGCCTCTACTTGACTAGCTCGTTAATCGAAGATGGTTATGTTTCCTAACCATAAACAAAAGAGTTGTTATTTGATTAATGGGATCACATCATTAGGAGAATGATGTGATTGACATGACCCATTCCATTAGCTTAGCACCCGATCGTTTAGTATGTTGCTATTGCTTTCTTCATGACTTATACATGTTCCTATGACTATGAGATTATGCAACTCCCGTTTGCCGGAGGAACACTTTGGGTGCTACCAAACGTCACAACGTAATTGGGTGATTATAAAGGAGCACTACATGTGTCTCCAAAGGTAGATGTTGGGTTGGCGTATTTCGAGATTAGGATTTGTCACTCCGATTGTCGGAGAGGTATCTCTGGGCCCTCTCGGTAATGCACATCACATAAGCCTTGCAAGCATTGCAACTAATGAGTTAGTTGCGGGATGATGTATTACAGAACGAGTAAAGAGACTTGCCGGTAACGAGATTGAACTAGGTATTGGAACAACGTATGTTGTTATGCGGTCTGACCGATAAAGATCTTCGTAGAATATGTAGGAGCCAATATGGGCATCCAGGTCCCGCTATTGGTTATTGACCGGAGACGTGTCTCGGTCATGTCTACATTGTTCTCGAACCCGTAGGGTCCGCACGCTTAAGGTTTCGACGACGGTTATATTATGAGTTTATGAGTTTTGATGTACCGAAGGAGTTCGGAGTCCCAGATGAGATCGGGGACATGACTAGGAGTCTCGAAATGGTCGAGACGTAAAGATTGATATATTGGACGACTATATTCGGACATCAGAAAGGTTCCGAGTGATTCGGGTATTTTTCGGAGTACCGGGTAGTTACGGGAGAAGCAATAGGCCTTGATGGGCTTTAGTGGGAAGAGGAGAAAGGGCCAAGGGGCTGCTGCGCCCCCCCTCCCCTCTAGTCCGAATTGGACTAGGGAAAAGGGGGCCAGCCACCTCTCCTTCTCCTCCACTTCCTTCTCCCTTCCGCCCCTCTTGGTGGACTCCTACTAGGACTTGGAGTCCTAGTAGGATTCCACATCCTGACCGCACCTAGCCTTGGCCGGCCTCCTCCTCCTCCATCCTTTATATACTGAGGCAAGGGGCACCCCATATACACAAGTTGATCTACGTGATCTTATTCTTAGCCGTGTGCGGCGCCCCTGCCACCATAGTCCTCGATAATATTGTAGCGGTGCTTAGGCGAAGCCCTGCGATGGTAGTGCATCAAGATCGTCACCATGCCGTCGTGCTGACGGAACTCTTCCCCGACACTTTGCTGGATCGGAGTCCAGGGATCGTCATCGAGCTGAACGTGTGCTAGAACTCGGAGGTGCCATAGTTTCGGTGCTTGATCGATCGGGCCGTGGAGACGTACGACTACATCAACCAAACGCTTCCGTTGTCGATCTACAAGGATACGTAGATCACACTCTCCCATCTCGTTGCTATGCATCACATGATCTTGCGTGTGCGTAGGAATTTTTTTGAAATTACTACGTTCCCCAACAGTGGTATCAGAGCCTAGGTTTTATATGTTGATGTTATATGCACGAGTAGAACACAAGTGAGTTGTGGGCGATATAAGTCATACTGCCTACCAGCATGTCATACTTTGGTTCGGCGGTATTGTTGGATGAAGCGGCCCAGACCGACATTACGCGTACGCTTACGCGAAACCGGTTCTCCCGGCGTGCTTTGCACAGAGGTGGCTTGTGGGTGACAGTTTCTCCAACTTTAGTTGAACCAAGTGTGGCTACGCCCGGTCCTTGCGAAGGTTAAAATGGAGTCAAATTGACAAACTATCGTTGTGGTTTTGATGCGTAGGTGAGATTGGTTCTTACTTAAGCCCGTAGCAGCCACGTAAAACTTGCAACAACAAAGTAGAGGACGTCTAACTTGTTTTTGCAGGGCATGTTGTGATGTGATATGGCCAAGACATGATGCTAAATTTTATTGTATGAGATGATCATGTTTTGTAACCGAGTTATCGGCAACTGGCAGGAGCCATATGGTTGTCGCTTTTATTGTATGCAATGCAATCACGATGTAATGCTTTACTTTATTACTAAGCGGTAGTGATAGTCGTGGAAGCATAAGATTGGCGAGATGACAACGATGCTACGATGGAGATCAAGGTGTCGCGCCGATGACGATGGTGATAATGACGGTGCTTCGGAGATGGAGATCATAGGCACAAGATGATGATGGCCATATGATATCACTTATATTGATTGCATGTGATGTTTATCTTTTATGCATCTTATCTTGCTTTGATTGACGGTAGCATTATAAGATGATCGCTCACTAAATTATCAAGAAGTGTTCTCCCTGAGTATGCACCATTGCGAAAGTTCTTCGTGATGAGACACCACGTGATGATCGGGTGTGATAGGCTCTACGTTCAAATACAATGGGTGCAAAACAGTTGCACACGCGGAATACTCAGGTTATACTTGACGAGCCAAGCATATACATATATGGCCTCGGAACACGGAGACCAAAAGGTCGAGCGTGAATCATATAGTAGATATGATCAACATAATGATGTTCACCAATGAAACTACTCCATCTCACGTGATGATCGGACATGGTTTAGTTGATTTGGATCACGTGATCACTTAGAGGATTAGAGGGATGTCTGTCTAAGTGGGAGTTCTTAAGTAATATGATTAATTGAACTTAAATTTATCATGAACTTAGTCTTGGTAGTATTTTGCAAATCATGTTGTAGAACAATAGCTCGCATTGTTGCTTCCCTGTGTTTATTTTGATATGTTCCTAGAGAAAATTGTGTTGAAAGATGTTAGTAGAAAAGATGCGGATTGGATCCGTGATTTGAGGTTTATCCTCATTGCTGCACAGAAGAATTATGTCCTTGATGCACCGCTAGGTGACAGACCTATTGCAGGAGCAGACGCAGACGTTATGAACGTTTGGCTAGCTCAATATGATGACTACTTGATAGTTTAGTGCACCATGCTTAATGGCTTAGAATCGGGACTTCAAAGACATTTTGAACATCATGGAGCATAAGAGATGTTCCAGGAGTTGAAGTTAATATTTCAAGCAAATACCCAAGTTGAGCGATATGTAGTCTCCAACAAGTTCTATAGCTAAAAGATGGAGGAGAATCGCTCAACTAGTGAGCATGTGCCCAGATTGTCTGAGCACAACAATCGCTTGAATCAAGTGGGAGTTAATCTTCCAGATAAGATAGTGATTGACAGAATTCTCTAGTCACCATCACCAAGTTAGTAGAACTTAGTGATGAACTATGATATGCAAGGGATAACGGAAATGATTCCCAAGCTCTTCGTAATGCGGAAATTGACGATGGTAGAAATCGAGAAAAACATCAAGTGTTGATGGTAGACAAGACCACTAGTTTCAAGAAAAGGGCAGAGGGAAGAAGGGGAACTTCAAGAAGAACAGCAAGCAAGTTGCTGCTCAAGTGAAGAAGCCCAAGTCTAGTCCTATGCCTGAGACTAAGTGTTTCTACTACAAAGGGACTGGTCACTGGAAGCGGAACTACCCCAAGTGATTGGTAGATAAGAAGGATGGCAAAGTGAACATAAGTATATTTGATATACATGTTATTGATGTGTACTTTACTAGTGTTTATAGCAACCCCTCAGTATTTGATACTAGTTCAGTTGCTAAGATTAGTAACTCGAAACGGGAGTTGCAGAATAAACAGAGACTATTTAAGGGTGAAGTGATGATGTGTGTTGGAAGTGGTTCCAAGATTGATATGATCATCATCGCACACTCCCTATACTTTCGGGATTAGTGTTGAACCTGAATAAGTGTTATTTGGTGTTTGCGTTAAGCATGAATATGATTTGATCATGTTTATTGTAATACGGTTATTCATTTATGTAAAAGAATAAATTATTGTTCTGTTTACATGAATAAAACCTTATATGGTTACACACCCAATGAAAATAGTTCGTTGGATCTCGATCGTAGTGATACACATAATCATAATATTGAAACCAAAAGATGCAAAGTTAAAAATGATAGTGCAACTTATTTGTAGCACTGCCATTTAGGTCATATTGGTGTAAAGCGCATGAAGAAACTCCATGCTGATGGGATTTTGGAATCACTTGATTATGAATCACTTGATGCTTGCGAACCATGCCTCATGGGCAAGATGACTAAGACTCCGTTCTCCGAAGCGAGCAACTGACTTATTGGAAATAATACATACTGATGTATGCGGTCCGATGAGTGTTAAGGCTCACGGCAAGTATCATTATTTTCTGAACTTCACAGATGATTTGAGCAGATATGGGTATATCTACTTGATGAAACATAAGTCTGAAACATTTGAAAAGTTCAAAGAATTTCAGAGTGAAGTGGAAAATCATCGTGACAAAGAAAATAAAGTTTCTACGATCTGATCGCGGAGACAAATATTTGAGTTACGAGTTTGGTCTTCAATTAAAACAATGTGGAATAGTTTCACAAACTCATGCCACATGGAACACCACAGCATAATGGTGTGTCCAAACGTCATAACCGTACTTTATTGGATATAGTGCAATCTATGATGTCTCTTACCGATCTACCACTATCGTTTTGGGGTTATGCATTAGAGACAGCTGCATTCACGTTAAATAGGGCACCATCTAAATCCGTTGAGACGACACCTTATGAACTATGGTTTGGCAAGAAACCTAAGCTGTCGTTTCTTAAAGTTTGGGACTGTGATGCTTATGTGAAAAAGTTTCAACATGATAAGCTCAAACCCAAATCGGAGAAGTAAATCTTCATAGGATATCCAAAGGAAACTATTGGATACACCTTCTATCACAGATCCGAAGGCAAGACTTTTGTTGCTAAGTTCAGAAACTTTCTGGAGAAGGAGTTTCTCTCGAAAGAAGTGAGTGGGAGGAAAGTAGAACTTGACGAGGTAACTGTACCTACTCCCTTATTGGAAAGTAGTACATCACAAAAACCTGTTTCTGTGACACCTACACCAGTTAGTGAGGAAGCTAATGATGATGATCATGTAACTTCAGATCAAGTTACTACCGAATCTTGTAGGTAAACCAGAGTGAGATCCGCACCAGAGTGGTACGGTAATCCTGTTCTGGAAGTCATGTTACTAGACCATGACGAACTTGCGAACTATGAAGAAGCGATGGTGAGCCCAGATTCCGCAAAATGTCTTGAGGCCATGAAATCTTAGATGGGATCCATGTATGAGCACAAAGTATGGACTTTGGTTGACTTGCCCGATGATCGGCAAGGTATAGAAAAGAAATGGATCTTCAAGAGAAGACGGATGATGATAGTAGTGTTACTATCTACAAAGCTAGAATTGTCGCAAAAGGTTTTCGACAAAGTTCAAGGTGTTGACTACGATGAGAGTTTCTCACTCGTATCTATGCTTAAGTCTGTCCGAATCATGTTAGCAATTGCCGCATTTTATGAAATCTGGCAAATGGATAAACAAAGCTGCATTCCTTAATAGATTTATTAAAGAAGAATTGTATATGATACAACCAGAACGTTTTGTCAATCCTAAAGGTGCTAACAAAATATGCAAGCTCCAGCGATCCATCTATGGACTGGTGCAAGCATCTCAGAGTTGGAATATACACTTTGATAAGTTGATCAAAGCATATAGTTTTATACAGACTTGCGATGAAGCGTGTATTTACAAGAAAGTGAGTGGGAGCACTACAAAAAATTTGATAAGTATATGTGAATGACATATTGTTGATCGGAAATAATGTAGAATTATTCTGCGAAGCATAAAGGAGTGTTTGAAAGGATTTTTTCAAAGGAAGACCTTGGTAAAGCTGCTTACATATTGAGCATCAAGATCTATAGAGATAGATCAAGACGCTTGATAAGTTTTTTCAATGAATACATACCTTGACAAGATTTTGAAATAGTTCAAAATGGAACAGTCAAAGAAAGAGTTCTTGCCTGTGTTGCAAGGTGTGAAATTGAGTAAGACTCAAAGCCCAACCACGGCAGAAGATAGAAATAGAATGAAAGTCATTCCCTATGCCTCAGCCATAGGTTCTATAAAGTATGCCATGCTGTGTACCAGATCTATTGTATACCCTACACTGTGTTAAGCAAGGGAGTACAATAGTGATCTATGAGTAGATCACTGGACAGCTGTCAAAATTATCCTTAGTGGAATAAGGAAATATTTCTCAATTATGGAGGTGACAAAAAGGTTCGTCGTAAAAAGTTACGTCGATGCAAGTTTTGACACAGATCTGGATGACTCTAAGTCTCGATCTAGATACATATTGAAAGTGGGAGCAATAAGCTAGAGTAGCTCCGTGCAGAGCATTGTTGACATAGAAATTCACAAAATACTTACGGATCTGAATGTGACAGATCCGTTGACTAAAATTATCTCACAAGCAAAACATGAGCACACCTTAGTACTCTTTGGGTGTTAATCACATAGCGATGTGAACTAGATTACTGACTCTAGTAAACCCTTTGGGTGTTGATCACATATCTATGTGAACTATGGGTGTTAATCACATGGTGATGTGAACTATTGCTGTTAAATCACATGGCGATGTGAACTAGATTATTGACTCTAGTGCAAGTGGGAGACTGAAGGAAATATGCCCTAGAGGCAATAATAAAGTTATTATTTATTTCCTTATATCATGATAAATGTTTATTATTCATGCTAGAATTGTATTAACCGGAAACATAATACTTGTGTGAATACATAGACAAACAAAGTGTCACTAGTATGCCTCTACTTGACTAGCTCATTAATCGAAGATGGTTATGTTTCCTAACCATAAACAAAAGAGTTGTTATTTTATTAACGGGATCACATCATTAGGAGAATGATGTGATTGACATGACCCATTCCATTAGCTTAGCACCCGATCGTTTAGTATGTTGCTATTGCTTTCTTCATGACTTATACATGTTCCTATGACTATGAGATTATGCAACTCCCGTTTGCTGGAGGAACACTTTGGGTGCTACCAAACGTCACAATGTAACTGGGTGATTATAAAGGAGCACTACAGGTGTCTCCAAAGGTAGATGTTGGGTTGGCGTATTTCAAGATTAGGATTTGTCACTCCGATTGTCGGAGAGGTATCTCTGGGCCCTCTCGGTAATGCACATCACATAAGCCTTGCAAGCATTGCAACTAATGAGTTAGTTGCGGGATGATGTATTACAGAACGAGTAAAGAGACTTGCCGGTAACGAGATTGAACTAGGTATTGGATACCGACGATCGAATCTCGGGCAAGTAACATATCGATGACAAAGGGAACAACGTATGTTGTTATGCGGTCTGACCGATAAAGATCTTCATAGAATATGTAGGAGCTAATATGGGAATCCAGGTCCCGCTATTGGTTATTGACCGGAGACGTGTCTCGGTCATGTCTACATTGTTCTCGAACCCGTAGGGTCCGCACGCTTAAGGTTTCCATGACAGTTATATTATGAGTTTATGAGTTTTGATGTACCGAAGGAGTTCAGAGTCCCGGATGAGATCGGGGACATGACGAGGAGTCTCGAAATGGTCAAGACGTAAAGATTGATATATTGGACGACTATATTCGGACATCGGAAAGGTTCCGAGTGATTCGGGTATTTTTCGGAGTACCGAGTAGTTACGGAAGAAGCAATGGGCCTTGATGGGCTTTAGTGGGAAGAGGAGAAAGGGCCAAGGGGCTGCTGCGCCCCCCTCCCCTCTAGT
Source organism: Triticum aestivum (assembly GCF_018294505.1). Classification (NCBI taxonomy): domain Eukaryota; kingdom Viridiplantae; phylum Streptophyta; class Magnoliopsida; order Poales; family Poaceae; genus Triticum; species Triticum aestivum. Next base: position 166,103,949 of record NC_057806.1, read on the forward strand.
CCGAATTGGACTAGGGAAAAGGGGGCCGGCCACCTCTCCTTCTCCTCCACTTCCTTCTCCCTTCCTCCCCTCTTGGTGGACTCCTACTAGGACTTGGAGTCCTAGTAGGATTCCACATCCTGGCCGCACCTAGCCTTGGCCGGGCTCCTCCTCCTCCATCGTTTATATACTGAGGCAAGGGGCACCCCATAGACACAAGTTGATCCACGTGATCTTATTCTTAGCCGTGTGCGGCGCCCCCTGCCACCATAGTCCTTGATAATATTGTAGCGGTGCTTAGGCGAAGCCCTGCGACGGTAGTGCATCAAGATCATCACCATGCCGTCGTGCTGACGGAACTCTTCCCCGAAACTTTGCTGGATCGGAGTCCGGGGATCGTCATCGAGCTGAACGTGTGCTAGAACTCGGAGGTGCCGTAGTTTCGGTGCTTGATCGGTCGGGCCGTGGAGACGTACGACTACATCAACCAAACGCTTCCATTGTCGATCTACAAGGGTACGTAGATCACACTCTCCCATCTCGTTGCTATGCATCACATGATCTTGCGTGTGCGTAGGAGATTTTTTGAAATTACTACGTTCCCCAACAAATTTTGACTAGAAAAGCAAGACCAAAGAAAACAAGAACCACAAGAATAGATTTTGCTACTCCTGTAAGTTGGATTAGTGCCTTCTCGATGCATTCATTGTTGATCTGCGGAGGCTCGATCTTGCGTGCTTGTTTCTTCTTTGAGTGTGAAGAAGTAGACGTTGCTTCCTCGCATCTAGTCTCATGTCTCGCCTCTATTCTAGTAGGAGTATCAACAAGTGCACTAATCTCATCTCTAGCCTCTGTGCTAGCTAAAAGTGATAGAACATCTACTAAATTGTGCTCTATCAATATATGGATGTACTCTTCTTCCCAATACAAAAACTTGCATCCATTCTACTCCCTCCGTTGCACAATACATGCCTTCTATTTGTCAAAATATATATGTATCTAGACATGTTTTAGTATATAGGTACATCCATTTTTGGACAAACGGAAGTCAAGTATTTTGGAACGGAGAGAGTACACAATAAAAATTTTAAGTTATCACAACTAGTCTAATCCGAGAGCACAACCGAAGATTTTGTTGGGTTCTTCCTCCTTTTGCCGACACGTGGGACATCCAGCATCCAGGTCATGTCATGAAAGAAAATAGAGTGGTAGTTGAAGCCACGAGATGTGCATCTTGGGTTAAACGGTAAATAGAATCTTACTACTCTTGAGTAACTCCAAAAGCGGCCACTGAAGATCTTTATTGGATTTGTTTTTCATCACTAGCACGTCGAGGTGAAACATGTGCAGGTTCAGTGGGTCCTCTTGCGTTTTCACTGACATGTGGGGCCGCATGTGAGCAAACAGACGATGGGCTCCGTGCGTCCGCTAGCTGGCTGAGAAGAGAGATAGAGGAGGGCTGAGCACGGACTGCAGGAAATTTGTTCTACGTACCTCGATATAGGCTCGATATAGTGGGGTGGCATGGGCCATAACTAGCATTCACGTCTAGTAGTACGGCACACGCCACCCACACGAGTCCCATCTGACACCAATTTTCTTGGAGTCCGTGCTACAGCCATCCCTTCTCCCTCCTGTTTTCTCAGCCATCGCGCGGTGGGCGGGGTGGGGGTTTGTCGATAGTCGGTTTGCTCAACTGCGGTCCCACTTGTAAGTGAAAATGCAACACCGCACGCATTCCCGCTTGAGCGGCGTGCCAGACCAACCGTGTGGGGGTGCGACGCGAACACGACAGGCTTTTCCTTTTGAACTTGTAACTTGTAAAATTTGGTTCTGCTCCATGGCGCGACCGATGGATAGAAAATAACGATTTTGCCTAGAGTAACGAGAAGTTTGGTTCTGGCGCCGTTCATGCATGGAGTACGTACGAAAATTATGAAGTTGATGCGAAAGGTAAGATAATTACTATAGTATCATATACTACTACATGGATTTGACGGAAAGATAAAAATACATAAGGATCCATCAACGACATCCTCACGCCCTAGAGCGCCGGGTCACCAACCGACGTGTGAGAAGCAGCGGCGTTGGCGGCGAGCTCAACGTGCTTCTGAATAGTGTCGTCCAAGGTTACCATGTGGTCCAAGAAGGCCAGTGTCCTATCGTCCTCCTCTTGCATGTAGTAGTCCTTGCGGACGATTTGCACGTAGACGTGGGTGATTATGTCGATGGTGTCTTGCTGCGCCAGGCGCTGCGTGACGAGCGCGACCTCGAGGTGGACATTCTTCGGCGCGACGGCGGGCAGTCGCAGGGCCACCAGTGTGTCGAAGAGGTTGTCACCATAGTGGCCGTTGAGGGTGGCGGGCATCGCAGAGCCTGGGCGCGTTGGCTGGAGGCTTATGTCAAAGTCGTCCGCAAGCTTCTTGACGATGGTGAACATGTCAAGGAAACCGACGAGGACCTCGTCGAACAAGGAGAAGAAGCTGTCGTCCAAGCGGCCCCTCGCCCTGGCGGCCTCAAGCAATACTACCTGGAGACGTTCCTCGGTGCCGGGCCGCAGGCCGGCGTCGTGGACCATCTGGCACAGCTAGCTGATGCTCGCGCTCATCACCTCCATGGGTCTAGCTTAGCTTCTAGTCAACTGATCTTGCGATTCGAGTGATCACTCTTGCCCTTGGTTAGCGTGCGTAGGTGCGTAGGATTTCGTACTACTCCTCGGCCCTCTACTGCACCTGCCTTTGGCTGTATGATAGGTGGGCCAGCCACCCCCTGGGACAACGTGTCATTCACCCAAAGGTAGTTGTTGTAAGTCAATGAAGCTGCGTCCCCCTCCGTGCCGGTGCAGTATAGTCATCTCACCGGACCTCTAGTTGGGGCCAAATGAGAGAAGTTTGATGTTTACTGGTTTATTGGTCCCCTTTGCATTTTGCGCCAAGTTTTGACCTTTGATTTAACTAATAAAATGTTAATGCATGTAAACAAAAATGTTGTGTAAGTCACCTTACAAAAACCAAATAATCCCAAAATACTTAGGCACGGTGCATTAACTCCCTCCTTGTTTCTTATTTCGTGACATATCAACCAATGAGAGATGTGGGCCGTGCATGCTTTCAATGACTTGAGACTACCAAACATGACATGTAGTGTTTAGTTCATTGCATGTAATCCTATTAGTACTCTAGTTAGCAAAAAAACATTAAGTTCTCTCGCCGATAGGAATAACACACCATGTATTTATTTACAGAGGGAGTAGTACATTTTTTGTGACATGCATTACTAGATATTGCTAGTCAAATACTAAAATCCAGATGGATGTGGTAGTACTCCTAAATCGAGATGGTGGTGCTACTAGTACTAGTAGTAGTACTACGAATGTAGTAGTAGAAGTACTAGCACTGTACTACCCATTGGTCAAATTATTATGTGCTGCTCCTCACAGTGAAGTGACCAGACCCTGAGCCGGAGATGACACCTGAGTATAGGCGCCGTGTTCGGCATACCATAGTCAGCCTCACCATCTGCAGTCACTATCATCATGGCTGTAGAGCTAACCTGCTTACAACTAGCCCTGTTCGACATAATTTCCTGTGTGTAGATGCCCATGCATTCTGAGAGGCAAGGAGTTGTTTGTAAATAGGGAACAAGTGCGGGCATCTTTTTGCAAAAATGGATAAGCTTCGTTTGTATGCCTCAGATCTAGATCTGACGGCTATTGGTGAAAGATGGGAGGCACAACATCATCACCAACTCAGGACCTGTTTGATTCGCAGGATTTTGAAAACGCGGGAATAGGACACGACAATATTACAAGTTTCAAACTGATATTACAAATGTTAGGGGTAATGCTGCACCTACGAAGAGGGAATTACTAGGAAGTTTACGTAAGAACTTTCGTTACTTTAGGTGAATGCGGCATTATTGTACAAAATAAAATCCACCGTCCTGACAAGTCACTAATGGGCAAATAAGTTTTCGAGTCTCTGGCCACTTGATGTTTCAAAAACAAATTCAGCTTCTGCGGAGACTTTGTCATTTAGGCTTAGATGCATTCGGTGATCAGCACACCATTCATTGTTGCGCCAGAGAACGCCAAACCTCATTACCTTGAGCACACTTGCCTCCAGAACAAAGAACCTAGCCAATTTAATCTCAGATGTGCTGCCTCGGTAGTTGATCAAATCAATTTATGTAAGATGGAGATCAAGGCATTCGATGAGATTGTTATAGTGCAGCACATTTTTCACTTTCGGGTCTTTTTTTATCTGCAAAAGAAGAGAACATATTAGAGTAGCTGGCTGCATAAGATTGCCGTGTCATCAAGAGGTACCAATATCATTCGCTCATACGATAGGGTTGGCTGGCTAGTGATATTTTCTCTCTCTCTCTCTCTCTCTCTCTCTCTCTCTCTCTGTTTCCTCTCATTTAACTAGGAGCACGTGAAGAGCTTCGGCATTTGTTGCCTTCCACTATGTGGCTGATGCCATATTTCACAAAAGTATGCCACATAGTACGCATCGATGTCAAATCAAAAGATTTTGGCACCGCTCTCGTGATGTGAGAGAGTTGGCACCGCCATGCACACATACCCACATGTATAAACAAATCAATCAAACTAACTACACCAGCCTCTCACTCTCCCAAGCAAGTGTTTTTTTATTGCCTCAGTCCTCTCTCTCTCACACGCAGTGTTTTTTCATTGGGTGAGTTAATTTGGCACCAGAGCAAAGTAGGTGATCCAGATTGGGGCACCAGGTGAGCAATGGAGGGGCATCGATGCCAAATGCATCACAAGTGAATTCGGAACATGTTTTGACCTACATAGCCCACTTTTGTACTCCCTCCGCCCCAAAATTCTTGTCTTAAATTTGTCTAAATACGGATGTATCTAGTTACATTTTAGTGTTAGATACATCCGTATCTAAACAAATGTAAGACAAGAATTTTGGGATGGAGGGAATACTACCTCATATTTAGTATAAAATTTTGACCATAGATTTACCTAATAAAATGCCAATGCATGTCACTAAAAATTACACCATTTGAAATTATGTTCAAATACGAATCCAAAGATATAGTTCTTAGTGACATGCATTAACATTTTGTCAGTTAAATCTATGGTCAAATTTTTATACTACAAAATTGGAAGAGAAAACCAGGACGAAGGTAGTACTTGCTCTTAGGGTAACCATAGAGTTACTAGAGTAGTCTAAGTTAATTTCCACTATGACTAGCCTAGGCTACTATAGTAGTACAACATAAAAACGATGCAGGTGATCACGTGAGAAAAAATACTAAAAACTTTCTTTCGGTGCAGTGCGTAGATGCAGTTTTGAACACTACACTTGTCATCGTAATTTGTGAAAATTACGAAAAAATTGAGCTACGTTGTGATTACCGTTTACTTATAGGAATGAATTTTCACCTCGATGAGTAGCTTCTCCGTGCACGGAAAGCATGTAAGGAATCCAACAACTTGATCCAGATTGGGGCCGATAGATTTTAGTGCTAAGATCTTCATTGTGTGCGTGGACTGGGTCAAGCTTGTGGGAATCATTTTCTGGAAGACGGTCGTAAATACATCAAGAAGAAATTAAAAAATGTGAATTTCAAGAAGACGGAGAAGAAGATGAGTGTTGTACCTGAACGATTATGAATCCAATAAAGAGTTCGGAGAATTTGGCAGACGAGTACACCAATGCTATCAATTTCGGTGTGTCAATGACCCTGGTTTTTGTTGGACCTTCCAGATCTGATACAAGCAATCTCTCAAGGAAAAGCTCATTCTCAATGACCATAACATGGAACAGCTGGAGTGATCTCTTCCCAATTGATGTCTTGTTGCGGGGCCAGCAAGACACATAAATCCATCAAAGATTCATCGAGGCGATGTGGAGGCTAATGAACCCGTGGATCTGCTCAAGACGAAGGTACTCGAGCGTACTACAGCTGCGAAGCAGGTGCTCCATAGCCTTCTTCGAGATGACAACGTCGAAGAGGTCGAGCTGGTTGAGTTGAGGGAGAAGAAGGGCGGGCGCGGCATTAATCTGGGGAAGATAGTAGGATGAAGTCCAGGCTCGCCGGATGCGGTTTTGGCTCGAGCCGCCTCCTCTTATTGGCTACCTCACTGTCCATCTCAACCGCCAGCGACGCTGGTGTACACGTGTGCTAGTGTGTGTTGTGTGCTGGGTGTGCGCGCAAGAAGTTTGTCCTCAATGCGCCTTCAATTTACTAGCATGCGGGGTGCTACCCCGAGTGGTTTCAACTTTGTTTACTTCATCGCGTGTCAGATGGGCCTCTAGTTTACTTATTTTCACCCACTGCCACATGGGCCAACACACGAAGATACAGAACACGAGATGACAAGGCAGCATGTGAATTGGTTGACCTGTCAACTAAACAATATACGGAGCTATACGCTGACACAGTGAGCGTATAATCCGTCGGTATAGAGAGTTCGAGTGAGAGGGGAGGCCCATGAGAGATAGCAGAGAGAGAGAAAGAGCTACCCCATCCGTTCGATAATGTAGTTCCAACATTTTTTTATGTCAAACTTTTGAAACTTTGAACAAGTTTATAAATAAATGACTTATATCTACAATACCAAAGATAAATGATAGTATGAAGTAAGTACATGTTGTGATGAATCTAATGATCGTTCCAGATGTAAATGTTTTTCTCCACATATACCTGGTCAAACTTTTCTGAGGTTTGACTTTTCAAAACATCCATATGCTTATGGACGTGACAGAGTCCCTAACTAGAGAGAGAGAGAGTGAAAAAAGTGTGTGTGTGTGTGTGTGCGTGTGTGTGAAAGAGACATGGACAACACACGATAAAAGTAGAAAAAAAGCGTGTGTGTCTTATGCAAACATATCACACATGCATCTTCGACAACGGAGGCAACTCGAGGAGATAGTGTGTGGTTGTTTGGAACCAAGAGAGCAAGACCCCTAGCACGTGGCCAAGAGGGGTCTGACAAACAAGGGAGAGCGGTCGAGAGAAACATACGAAGAAAATGCAGACATGGGGAGGAGAGAGTGTATGTTTGTCATAGAGAGATCCCCTGGAGATCGTGATGGGACTACATGGGTGGGAGATCGAGTGACAAGGTGTGTGCACGATAGAAGATGCCCCGAGAGATATCGAGATAGACGTATGGATGGAAGGAGACAATACGTGTGTTCCTGATGGCTAGTAAGAGATAATCATACTTAGGAGGGGGGAGTGCTTGCACCTATGATGGAGTGAGGGATTATGGTACTTAGGGGGGTGCGTGTCACATGGAGAGAGAACAAGGGCGGAGAGTGTTGGATGGGTCTATATGTATAGCGCGAGCGAGACATGTGTATGTGTGAAGCAGGGAGATATAAGGCCAGTTTGGCTTGCGTCCTGAGCATCTTTTGCCTGGCCTGGGGTTGTGGCTAGATTTCATGCACGCTTGTTTGGTTGCTACCCTGTGTAAAAGAAAGCCCGCCTGGCCTGGGTTCCCTTGCACTTTAATTAGCATGGATGAACTCCAGACACTGCAAGTAGCCTGGCCCAGGCGACCGATTTCAAACGTCTGGCTGTGCCTGGTCATGTGGTCACGAGGCTAACAGCAACGTGGACGGATATTAGCATTAAATAATTGATGCATGGATTGATTGATGAGACGTTGATGCTTTGCCTGGCCCAGGCATGAAACAAATGCTTCAGCACCACACAAGCCTGGCCAGGCAAAAATATTTTACATCTCACGTCCACAACAGGTAGTACCGACCATCAAGGCATGAGGGTCAGGTCACGAACCAAACTGACCAATAAAGTTTGAGAGAGATTGAGGAGCCCCGATAAGGCTGAGTGGTGCGTCAGATAGCTGAGAGGGGGAAAGAGATATTCCATCTGCTCGATAATGCAGTGCATGTAAATTGTTTAGAAGTCAAACTTTGGAAACTTTGATCAGGTTTACGCAAATGTTATATATATCTACAATACCAAAGATACATCATACAAAACTACATCTCATGGTAAGCTGTCAGGACCCCGATTCTAAGTCACACCGACCTAAGCTGTAACACTTCATACCACTTTGCGGCCTCACGCATGGTATTCCCATGGGTGTCGCCTTACCATGGCCTGGGACCGTTTGCGCCTTTTGGCTCACGTATATGATAGTGTCGCTAGCATCCATATGACAGAGAACCCGGGCCGACATGACTAGTCGTGAACCCAAAGTGGCACTAACTTACGGGGACAGGCATACATGAAACAACATCGAACATGTCGGTCATCAGCGTGTGAATCCGGGTTGTAGCGACTAGCCTAACAGGACTCCGGGAACCCGGGCTGTAGCAGGCTAGCAGGACTCCGGAAGTCACCGCATGACATTTCCCCGAAGGGACGGACACAGGAACGAAGTGAATCACATGTCGGCCAGTCAAGTGTTTTAGAGCAGTAGTGCTGGGCTAGCAGGACTCCGGTGAACCGGGCTGTAGCGGACTACTATGGCTCATGGAAGCACAAGACTACATTTCCCCATAAGAGAGGCTACCAAGGATAAACAACTAGGTTGTCGGCTCCCACACATACCAAGTATTTCGATCATACACACAATATGGTCGATATGTGTAAATACAACATGGCATCACAATAAAACTCTACGACTCAAAGTATTGATTCAATAGGCTCCGAGGAGCGAAATATTACAAACATGGGTCTCATGATCCAACAAGCATAGCATACAAATCAAAGCACATGCGGAAGCTTAACATGTCGGGGTACAAACATCTACAAATGAAGAAGGCTGAGAAGCCTGACTATCTACAAGACCCTGCCGAGGGCACAAGATCATAGCTGAGGTAACACGCTAAACATCAAAGTCCATGCAGAACTACTTAGTGAGACTGAAGTCTCTCTGCAAAAACATAATATAAGCAAACGTGAGTACAAATGTACCCAGCAAGACTTACATCAGAACTAGCTACATATGCATGAGTATTAACAAAGGGGGTGGTGGAGTTTGACTTCAGCAAGCCAGCTTTGACTCGGTGGCTATCCTAAACTATGACTGCAAGTAACTCTTTTGAGGTGGCGCACACGAGTCCACATATTCATCATATCAATACACCACTATGGATCCGCTCCCGTCTCCCTACGAGAACGCCATCCACAGCACTCACGCTTATCTTGCGAGTTTTAGAGTATCCACTTTCACTTGTCTATGAACTGTATAGGCAACCAAGTAGTCCTTTACCGCGTACGCGGCTATTCGAATATATGATGTTAACCCTTTGGGGGTGTACTTCTTCATACACGCTCTCACCACTTACCGTTGTTTACACGACATGTACTCGGCAACCTTCAAGAGGAAGCCCAACGAGCGTGTTGGCCACGGCCTACCTAAACACTAAAGTCTCTTGTCCAGGTTTATCGCCTATCCGGGTTCCATCCGCAGGGAGTCTGGCCGAGGTTTTCACATACGGCCCCGAACGATGTATACAGGGTTTCGAGACACCAAACGGGCGCCTGACATACCCGGCCACAGTGTATCTACCGCATCATAGCTCACCCCTAGGGTCAGCGCTACGCACGGCCGCCAACACATATCCTATAAACACCAGAAACTAATTGCAACTCCTGGACAGAGGACTAGGGTGGTTAAGAAGCCGAGAGGGTCCATTGGTTTTGGGCCCAATGCATGGTAGTAGCTGGTTCTTAAATCACACATACAGATCTCAGTGCTTAAGGACGGTTCCAATGAAACAACCCACCATGTACTCGTACATAGCCTCTCATCGATACCTTTACCAAATCGTGTTCAACACACTTAGCTCACACACATTAGGACATGTTCACAACTTTCAAATTCATCCTCGATGAATCAGACCTGACACAACTCTAAGCAATAGCAGGCATGACAAACAAGCATGAATGAGTAGGCACATCAGGGCTCAAACAACTCCTACTCATGCTAGTGGGTTTCATCTATTTACTATGGCAATGACAAGTCATGCAGAGGAAAGGGGTTCAACTACCGCAGCATGTAACAGTTGGATCGTTGTTGTCCTAATGCAGTAAAAGAGAGCAGGAGCAAGAGAGTGGGATGTATCGGAATGAACAAGGGGGGTTTTGCTTGCCTGGCACTTCTGAAGATAGTATAGTTCTTCATCGGTGTCATTAATCACGTCGTCGGAACATGTCTATCGAGAGGGAACAACCACCGACAAACAAAGGAGAAACACAATCAATGCCATGCAACAATATGATGCATGAATGTGACATGGCAATATGCTGTTGATTGGCCTAATGCAACTAGCAACAAGTTAAATGGAGTTGGTTTGGACACTAGGTTCAAATTCAAGCTCCATATGTGCTTTCTTAAATGCCATTTAATTGAATGGTCCTAAATAGAGGACATAAGTTGCTCTAACATGCATGCAAATGGTACGGATGGATAGATTGGATTTTTCTGATCATTTTTCATATATAATTTGTTTGATTTGGAGCTATGGTTGATTTTCTATGATTTGTAGAAGTTTTGGCTATTTTCTGGAATTTCCTGTATAAGAATAAATCCAGAAAAAGTTACTGCGTCAGCACTACGTCACTGTGATGTCAGCAGGTCAACGGGGCGGTCCCGGTCAAACTGACCAGTGGGTCCCGCGTGTTAGTGTCATTAGTCTAACTAATTTTTAGTTAGTCCTAATCCTAACTTAATTAGCAGGCGGGTCCCATTTGTCATGGACCCAGAGGGGTCAAACTAGGCCCACCTGGGGTCAACTTGGTCAGCGGGTCAAACCCGCCGGCGACTCGACGCCGCGAGGCCCGAGACGGCGGCGTGGCTCGGAAAACGCCCGCAGGGCACGGACGAGGCCGTTCTTGGGCTCCTTGGAGAGCTCTTGCGGGCGCGCGTCGAATGGTGGTGGAGGCTGGGCCTATGGTGGCTGGAGCAGACGATGGCGAGCTCCAAGGTGGCGGCCGGAGTTTGGGCGACGACGGGTTCGGCGCTACGATGTGCAAACGAGCGCAGCGTGGCGCTGGGAAGACTCTACGCGCGGCGGTGAGCATGTTGGGCGCACGCCCGGGACCAAATGGTCACCGGAGCATCACCGGCGATGAGCGCAGGCGGCGGCGCATGTGGGTGAACACGGTGCAGCAGCTACGGCGTGCGAGAGAGGGAGCGGAGAAGGGGAGCAGGGGCAGGAGCTCACTGCGGTTGCGACGACGCGAACGGCGAGCTCGGGGAGGGGCCGTAGCAAGCGGGGCGGCGATGGCGATCTCTGCGGACCAAGGTTCAAGAAGGCGGCGTAGTCGGCATTCGAGGGCGTCCGGTGGGGCGTGGCTCGGTGAGGGGGTCGAGGACGACGTTGCAGAGCTTCTGGGCGCGTCGGTGAGGCGTGGGGTGGCCGGTGGTCATGGCAACGACGGACGGCGGCGACGGCTGTGCTCGGGCATGAGAGGGAGAGAGAGCAGAGGAGGGGAAGAGCTCGAGAGAGAGTGAGGGGCGGTCGGGGAGGCTGCGTGGCGTGCCCGGAGGCATCCAGGGCGGCGGGGACACAGGCAGGCAGGGAGCTCGTGTGGCGCGCGGAGCGCACCCGCTCGTCACGCATGCGCCCTGTCCGACTGGTGGGAGGACAATGACGACTGGCACATGCCAGTGGGCTGGGCCATGCTGGGCCAGGCCAGGTGAGCGTCAGGTAAAACCCTCTCTCTCTGCTTTCTGTTTTTCTTTTTATTTGTTTCTGTTCTGTGTTTTGAAATAGTAGAAAAACTATTTCATTTAGGAAAAACCTGAAAATATTCATAGGCACAATTTAAAATATTCTCAACAGCCTAAAAATACCTTCAAGATTATTTGGGAATTTTAAAATATTTATAAGATTTAAATTGCCCAAATGCAAATACTTATGGCTTGGTGCAAAAATCCAGAATAGCCTCCAAAAATATGAAACCATTTTTGGCAGAGGGTTTAGCCAGGACCAAAGATGATGAACATTTATGAAGAGCATTTTGGGTTCATGAAATTCCAATTGTTGGAACCTAATATTTCAAAGGGGGTGTTGGGGTTTGTTAGTCCCCATTTGAAGTTTAAGGAAAAAATTTAGACATGATGCACACATGAAGCTATCCTAGTGCAATGCCAGAAGTTAGGGATGTGACATGAATCTAATGGTATATGTTTGCCGTACTAGATTTAATTCTTTTTCTCCACGTACATGGTCAAACTTTGTGATGCTTGACTTTTCAATAAATCTATATGCTATGGACCGAGGAGAGTGCCTCAGTCGAGACAGATCAAGTGCGTGTGAAGGAGAATGAGTAAGTGTGCAAAAAGAGTATGTGTGTGAAAGAGAAAGTGACAACAAACGATAAATTAGAGAGAGTGTGTGTTTTTTCGTTTCTTATGCGAACATATCACGCATGCATCTCCGAGATGGAAAAGCGAGGTGAGGAGATACACGAAGATAGCTAGTGCGTGATTGTTTGCAACGGAGAGAGACACCCCTATAGCACATGTCCAATAGAGGTCTGGCCAACAAGGAACAAAGGTCGAGAGGGACACATGGATGGCATGGACGCATGGGGAGGGAGAGAGGGTGTGTTTGTGATAGCGAGATCCCGTCGAGATCGTGAGGGGACTATATGGGTGGGAGATCGAGGGAGTGCGTGCGCGATAGAAAGATGCCCTAATAGAAATCGAGATAGGCCATGCACATGTTTGTGATGGAGACTAAGATTAGCTAGTCATATACATATAGGGGGGACTGCTTGTGCCTACAATTGAGTGAGAGACCATCATACTTGGCTATCTGGGCATGAGATTGTGTGTGTGCGCGTGTGAGATGGAGAGAGAACGAGGGGGAGAGATAGAGTTTTAGATGGGCCTATCGAGTGCGAGTGAGATATGCATGTGTATGTGTGACCCAGGTGGATGGAGAGTTTGAGAGAGGGGGGAAGAGCTCCGAGACGACATAGTGGTGCGTGAGAGAGTTACGGGCAAAGAGCCAAGGAATTTGTGTGCGTACAATGAGTGCACCCAAGATATCTAGCTTGGACTAGCTAGAGTATCATACATAGTGTGCGAGAGAGACCTATAGATGGTGTATATATGCATGCGAACTAGAAATACCCCCCCCCACACACACACAAAGAGAGAGAGAGAGAGAGAGAGAGAGATGGAGAGAAAGGGAGAGGGACCAACAAGGTTTTTGTGTCGGATGCGTGCGACAGAATTGCAGATTGTCGGCGAGAGAGAGAGACAGAGAACAGGAGTCCGGGAGAGGGGGAGGTCGCGTTTTATGCATCAAAGACTGATATAAACCATGTTTCGATATAAACTTGCATTCAAATGTTTAAATTGGATAACATGTTGTCTGCAATCCAGACATGAACGGATATATGCGTATATCAAACAAGTTCATTAATTTGACTTTCAACATGTTCATGGAGTACTATAATACTGTACAACATGCTACTCGATTGAGGTGTTCAATTTTGGATTTAGTTCACTATTTTGACCTACTGAACGAGCTATTTCATTGAATCGAGATATTTCATTTTGGGTTTGATTCGGGTTTTTGAGTGGGTCAACTATTTGTCATATAGTAAATCGCTAGCAACGAGCATGTAAAAACACACTACTCCCGAGCATCATCTCTCCATCTAAAAAGAGTGGCAAGCTAATATTTCAAAATTTGACCCGAATAGACTTTGTATGGTAGACTTGGATGCTCGTTCTCCAAAAATTTGAACGAACCGTTAAACATCCTCTCTGCTCGGTGGAATTCGCCCGAGCAAATAAATGGGAGACGTGAAATTACCGTCCTATGTGGGACACGCATCAATTGGTCGGCAAAACACGCTCTCCTCGCCCGAAATAGCTCGCGCCCACTATTTCAAAACACGCTCTCCTCGCCCGAAATCGCTCTCGCCCACTATAGTTCAAAACACGCCCTCCTCGCCCGAAATCGCTCCCGCCCACTATTTGGGGAGAAGCAAAGTTACTCTACTATCCCCGACCCTCAGTACACAGACACAAGACAAGAAGCCTATAGGCAAGGGTAGAACTGTAACCCCCCTCACATTTCAGACAAATGCGTCCGTAAGACATGGTTCCACTCCCCTCCCAACACCCCCCCCCCGCCTGCCCGCCCCCATTCATACCACGTGGGCGCCAAATCACCTTCTCCCTGGGAAGCTCCCTTATCCCGAGCCGCGAAACCTCAGCCCCACCTCCATGGATCCCCCCACCGCACCAATTTCACAGCCGCCCTCCTCCCTAATGCCAGAGACGTTGTCCATTTGCCATCGTGCACTGGGCCATGTGCATCTTACGCCGTGTTGCTGGTGCTACCTCGACGACGGCCGCGTGAAACATACCGGAGCCGATTCACCCCCACCGTTTTTCACGGCACCGGAGCGGCTCCAACTTCGGATCCATCCAGAGTCCTGGCGCTGCTTCCACGTAGCCGTCGACCATCGCGACATCGCTCTTTCCCTGTCGCCGGTCGCCACCGCAACAGCGCCGGCCTCACTGACTCGGCAGCTGGACCTGCCTACTTCACCATGCCGCCAGATAGGTCGAACCCTCATCTAAAATCACTTTATTTAGGCGTCAGTTGTCTGAATTTTTATTCTGGGCCAATCGATTCCCAATGGGAAGCAGCGCCCCTCAAGGCGGCGGAGCTCCTAGGCTGCCGGTTGGCTGGTGTCTAACGTAAGGGTGCGGGGCCGCAAGTTCGCTGTGGAAGCAGTGCTTAGATGGCTATCTTTTAGAGTTGCGTGGGTTGAAGGTACTGCCGCCGCCGGATCTGTATGACGGAGAGTCTTTGTGGATTGGCCCGGGGGCGGCGCAACCACGACAGTGCGGTGGGGTGGGGAGTGGGGTTTTGGCCGGGGCCACGGACGGCGGAGGCAGGCTGCTCTGCCGTTGGTCGCTGGCTCTTCGGTGAAGATTCCGAACAGTGTCAGTCGGGAAGCACAAGACAGACAGCCATCCGGTGTAGATCGGACAGTACCAAAATAAAATAAAATCGTGTCACCCCAATTTAGTCTTTAGTCAACAGACGTGTGACCACTCTCGTACCTTGATGTTGATCTCTTAGTGTATTTCTTCAAATCAAAGAGATATGTCATTCTTGTCATTATGTGTTATCTACATCTTCAGACACACCATTTTCCGACTCACCGCAGTTGCTCCAACAAGGGAAGCATACACTAGAAGGGAGCTATAGTCCCCACTCAACAGTTCCTTGCATCGAGTGCGCGTGCCCGACATGGACAGCCAGAACAACTGCAGGGCCATCGACAAGTCAGCACATGATGCTCACTCCTATGGATGGCAGCCAGATAGGTTGTACCCTCATCTTACTTGTGTGCAACATTTATGGCTTTGTTATTCATCTAAGCATGGAAAATAGATCATCACATTTCACTGTATATTCATGCTGATCTCTTACGGGTCTTGTTCAGGAGTTAACGCTGTTCCATAGTTCAGCTAAGATACTTGTTCTTTAGGTAACATTGTTCCATAGTTATCATCCATCAGCCAATGCTATCCCACATGCTGGTGATTATAGTATTATACTACTTCTAGTATTACCTATGTTGTTCTTTAATACTTTTGTGTGCCATCTAGTTAATCTTGAGTACAAACGATACATATTCTGTAGCTTTCATCTGTGTTCTGCCTTTAGTTTATGAGACCTATTGCTGCTAGTTAACCCCAGTCCTACTATTTATGTCGTCTCCTATAGGCACTCATTACATAAATCTAACTACTAGTTGTCTTCCATGCATGCCAGATATAATTGCACACACTGATATATCCACAAGAACCTCACGGAGCAATGTAAAGGCCAATAAACTTGATGTCAATGATACCCAATATGATGGAACATGTAAAGGCAGTTCTTCAGAAGACTTGCAGAAAGATGATGAATCCTCTTCACCCCAGAAGGTCCTTGCTCTAACTTGGCATGTGATATGGGTACAACATGCATATAATGTCCTGGAGTGTATCTACTCTGTTGCAACGCCATGTGCTTAGCATGTTGATCATGCATGTAAATATGTCATGCCTTCCTGTTTTTCAGTACCTATTCCATTCATGATAACATGTTTTCAAATTCAAGTACTGTCATTCTACTCTATCGCAATGCCATCTACTTAATTTGGACATCATGCTTCTGAATATCTTATGCATTGTTATTCATCAGTATGTACTTCATCTGTCTACCATACCATGTTTTTTACACTGAAGTGTTGTTCTAGTGGTCTGTTGCAACGCCATCTTATTTTCCCAATCATACACGTGTATGTTGCCTTAGTTATTTCTGTACGTATTCCGCTAGCATACAGTTTTACATTCAACTAGTGTTTTTTTTGCTGTGTTGTCCTGTCGTATCCCTAGCTCTTACACCATACTCCCTCCGTACAGATTACATGTTGCCTAAATGGATAAAAAGGATGTATCTAGAACTGAAATACGCCTAGACCCATCCATTTTTTCCGGATGGAAGGAATACATGTCAATATGTCATGCCTTTCTATTCTTCAGTACCTATTCCATCTCTCTGCTGTCGCATGTTTTATAATTAAAGCACCATTCTTCTATACGAAGCATGCAAGGGGAATACGACTATGTTAGAATCTAAAGGGTTGCAAACAAGGCCTTTGCAAAAGATCCAAACGCCAGGAGATAATAAACCAACTCCAGTTTTTATAGATACTGCGCCAGCACAGAGAAACCCAACTCCTACTAATAATAATTAGATTCCAGTGGCCAAAGAACTAGTCCGCTCCAGTCCAGCAAAAATATGTCAAGTCAATTCTAAGAAGCGTGTGCGTATCCTTGCATCATGAAATTTTATAGCATGCTGATCATATTTTCTACATGTTTCTTACCCATCTCTCTTTTAGAAAACAAGGTTAAACGATATAGGACTTCCTCCATTGGGATCGTATTCGAGGAAAATATCTTGCGGGAATTCTCTGTGCTCCAATGCTGATGTAAGTACCTGTTGTATATCACTATATTTTTACATCAGCGTGTATTTTGTTAATCGGCGTGAATCTAACCTTTATCTGATCTAAAATTAGTTGTAGCAAAATGTTAAAGGCGCCAATGTTGATTTTTGTAAGGAAAACTTCCTGGTAGTTTTGCATACTGAGCTGAATGAATGTACTATCTCATATCACGCACATTACTGAATTGTAGTGCTTCTCTGGTTGCCCATTCATTCATTGTGTCAATGTTGCTTTCGTATTACCTTACCTGGCTGATGATAGCTGTGCCATATTGTGTTAATTTGGTGTAGGCTAGTTGCCCAAACGTTCGTTGTGTCAATGTTGCTTTCCTATTATCTGACTTGGCCAATGATAGCAATGCTAGTGTTTTAATTTTGTGCAGGTTGCTGAAGATAAGAAGACAAACTCTGAAAAGAGCAAGGCAACCCCATTGTTTCTTTCTAGTAAATCTAGGCCAGGTAATATGGCAATAACTCATGATAATCTGTTTGGTTCCCGTCCTAATTTATGTTATGATGCAGTGGTCGAGACACTCTCCACTATCAATAATACAAGCCTGCCAAAATCGCCATCTGAATCTGTTCAGTATCCTTTGTCTCGAATGAAATGGAATAAATGTATGTTTGTGAACCAATTAATGGCTGAAGCAATGATGGAAATGGTGGATGAATCAGAGGTGCAGAGTCATGTGACACAACAACTGAACAATGTTTTCAGAGACAGTGTAGCAAAGCAGCAAGAACTTGCCCACATGCTTATGGGCGTCATCTGTGCTGAGGTTGCAGATTGTGACATTTTAGATGGTTAGGTTCTGCTCATTTATTTGCACTGGCATCAATCTTTGATTGTTGAGTGGATGTAATTTCCTGTAATATATGTTGGATGTGCAACGTTATTCCCTTTATTCCGTACCTTTGCTTGATCGGTTTTGGTCCTGTGCATAATTGCTCGTCGTAATGGGCTTAGATTATCTAATTTGGCCTAAAGACATGAACGAACTTTAGTGGGCCCATTAAGTTAATGGGCCATTACTAGGCCGAAAGTTAATGGTCGGCCCTCTTACCTCCCGGGTCGTTAATAGGCCGTTACTAAGTTTGGGCTACATATGGCCCAACTATACTGTAGGCCTTTAGCAGGCCGAAAGAGACAGCAGGCTTGTACTGGACCATGAAGAGCATGGGCCGCTAAGAGGCCGAAAGTCAGGTCATATTGTAAACGGCCCAACTGTGTTGTGGGCCTTTAGCAGGCCGAAAGAGAAACCGGGCTGGTATTGGACCATGAAGGGCATGGGCCGTTAAAAGGCCAAAACTAAGGTCCGACTACAGATGGCCCAACTCATTTATGGTCTGTTAACAGGCCAAAAGGCACACAGGGCCGGGAATTGGCCTAACACTTAAATGGGTTGCTAAAAGGCCAAAACTCAGGTCCGCCTACAAATGGCCCAACTAATTTATGGCCTTCAAGGCTGAAAGTGACACTGGGCCAGAAATTGGCCCAACACTTAAATGGGCCGCTAAAAGGCCGAAACTCAGGTCCGACTACAAATGGCCCATCAGATTTATGGGCCGTCAACAAGCTGAAAGACACATCGGGCCGGAAATTAGCCCAACATTTAAATGGGTCGCTAAAAGGCCGAAAGATGTACATCCTGAAAATTGGCCCATCCATTAAATGGGTCGTTAACAGGCCGAAATCTCATCGGGCCGATATTGAGCCCAAATATATAGCGGGCTGTTAACGGGCTCGAACTGACGATGGGCTGCAATGGTGTAAAATCTTTAACGGGCCATTGACGAGCTGAATTGGCACAGCTCGTATGGGTCATGGGCTTAAATGGACCTGGCACAAGTAGGCCTTATATGGGCCGGCCTGCTAATTTTTACTGGGCCGGCCTTTTTCACCGGAATGGGCCACTGTTGGGCCATGCCACGTGTCGACCTATCATAGGCGCCTCCTGTCCAATGAGTGGATGACATCTATCCCAACGGTGAGGCAACATGTGTTTCCTTCGGCCAATCAGAATTTTACGTGTGGAAATTTCCCATTGGTCAGGGCTGTTAATGGGTTATCGGATCCAAAATCCGACCCGATAGCTTAACGGCGTTCCGCTACGGTGGATGCCACGTGTCGGTCACCCTTGACGAAAGCACTTCTGTGACGCGCGATTTATCATCATGGAAGTGGACACTTCCATGATGATAATTTTGGTAATGTCATGGAACACTTCTACGACAGCACAAGTATGACTATCTTGATTCTGTCATAAAATCATCATGGATGTACATGCATGACAAAAAACGCGACCTACTGTGACAAACACGTATCATCACGGAAGTGTATTTTTTTGTAGTGTCATGTACACAAATGTTCTAGAAATAGGAACACGTGTTATATTCATAGGCATTATGTGTAAAGTAAGCAGATGCAAGTCAACAAAGTTAGAAGCAACACAAGCTAGACATCATATGCAACATGCAACCACATATAATAGTGCCAAGTTAGAGCAAGCACCTGTGATGGTGGAGTAGGGGAGGTGTGCTCATCATCTACATAGCTACGTTGATTGTCCTACCTTGTGTTGTCTTGCGAATCTTGTTGGGAGGATGGAGGAGTAGAATCTGTAGAGACCCCCTATTTGAGTTGCTTCGAAGGACCACCATCATCCACTGCCGGACTAATTTCCTTCGGTTGTAATGATTTTGCATTGTGAAGTCAAACCGATAGGAAAAAGGAATAAAATTCGCTTTTCAGAAATCATTCATGCATGATACTGACGAACACTACTCGGATGAGAGGCAAACACATGATGCGAGGATGGAATATGTATGAAAAACAGGATGGCGTGACATATTCGCACCTATGATGTTGTAACTAAGCAGAAGGCATTTCAACAAATTAGAAGCACTGCAAGCTAGACACCATATGAAAGTTGCAACCAATATCACTCTGCCAAGTTCAAACTGTATGGCGTTTCAAAAAATTAGAAGAAGTACGTGCTAGAAATCATGTGAAAGACACAACCAATATCACAGTGACGACTTAAAGGTGCCTTATCATAAGTGACTGATGCGGGATATGCAAGAATAGTAGTCTGATGTAAGAACATCGTGTGATCAGATATAGTATGTTCTAGAAACAGGAACATATGTCATATTCACAGGCATTATGTGTAAAGTAAGCAGATGCAATTCAACAAAGTTAGAAGCAATACTCCCTCCATTTCTTTCTACTCCGCATATAAGATTTGGTCAAAGTCAAACTACACAAAGTTTGACCAATTTATATAAAAAATATGAACATGTACAATACTAAAACTATATAGTATGAACATACGTTTCATGGTGCATCTAATAATATTGATTTCATATTGTGAATGTTTTTTTAATATAAAGTTAGTCAAACTCTACAAAGATTGACTTTAACCAAACCTTATATGCAGACTAAAAAGAAACGGAGGAGTAGAAGCTAGACATCATACGCAAAATCTAACCACATATAATGGTGCCAAGTTAGAGAAACCACCTGTGATGGCGGAGTAGGGGAGATGTTCTCATCATCTACACAGCTACATTGACTGTCTAGCCTTGCATTGTCTTGCAAATCTTGTTGGGAGGATGGCGGAGTAGAATCTGTAGCGAACCTTTGTTTCAGTTTCTCGGAAGGACCACCATCATCCAATGCCTTGCCAATTTCCATTAGCTTTATTGATTTTGCATTGTGAGGTCAAACCGACAAGAAAAAGGAATATAATTCGCTCTTCAGAACTCATTCATGCATGATACTGATGAACACTACTCTGATGAAAGGCAAAGTCATGATACAAGGATGGAATATGTACAAAAAATGGACGGCTTGACATATTAACACCTATGATGTGGTAACTAAGCAGAAGACACTTCAACAAATTTGAAGCACTTCAAACTAGACACCATATGTAAGGTTCAATCAATATCACTCTGCCAAGTTAAAACTGTCTCGTCATAGGTGGTGTTCATCAATCTAGAAGCAATACATGCAAGAAATCATATTCAAGATGCAAACCAATATCACACTACCAACTTAAAGGTGTACCATCATAAGTGACTAATGCAGGATACACAAGAAGAGTAGTTTCATGTAAGAACATGGTGTAATAGACAGATATAGTATGTACCAAAAACAGGAAAGCGTGTCATATTCACACGTATCATATGTAAGCTAAGCAGATGCAGTTTGCACTAATTAGGAGCAATACAAGCTAGACTCCATATGCAACATGCAACCAGATATCACACTGCCAAGTTAGAGCAAGCACCTTGGATGGTGGAGTAGCGGAGCGGAGATGTGGACCTTGTAATGCACTAACAGTACAAGGAGAATCGGTACAGATGCTCCATTTACGTTGCTGCAGAGGACCACCATCATCGCCTTCCTTACTCTTTTCCTTCCTCTTTCCTGATTTTTCCTTGTCAAGTAAAACCCACAAGAAAAAGGAATAAAATTTGCTCTTCAGAACTCATTGATTCATGATACTGAGGAACACTACTTTCATGTAAGGCAGCCGCATGATAGGAGGATGGAATATGTATGAAAAACAGGACGGCGTGACATAATGACATGTATGATGTATAAAGTGTAAACTAAGCACAATGTGCTTGAACTTGTTAGAATCAATGCAAGCTAGAAACCATATGAAAGATGAAACCAATATCACTCCGCCAAATTAAAAGGGTGCCCTAACAAATGTATTTGACCAAATTAGAAGAAATACATGGCAATAGGCTAGAAATAATGTGCAATATGCAACGAAGAAATGTGACTCAACATAAGTGACTGATGCAGGATACAGAAGGGAGATAGTTTCATGTAAGATCAAGGTTAACACATAGATGTAGTGTGTACCAAAAATAGGAAGGCATGTCATATTCACAGGTATAATGTGTAAACTAAGCAGACGCAAGTTACCCTAATTAGAAGCATTACAAGCTAGACACCGTATGCAACATGCAACCACATATCACACTGCAAAGTTAGAGCAAGCACCTATGATGGTGGAGTGGGGGAATTGCGGTCATCAACTAGAGAGCTACGTTGACTATCTTCATTTAGCCTTGATGTTTCTTGATAATCATGTGGGGAGGATGACACTGCACTCTCTAAATGAGTATGGCGTCTCACAGTAACCCACTAGGTGACTGTCTCATCATAAGTGATTGACGAGGGATAAACAAGAGCATTAGTTTGATGTACGAACATGGTTAATAGACATATGTAGTATGTATCAAAAACAGGAAGGCATGTCGTTATCAAAAGTATAATGTGTAAAGTAAGCGATGCAATTTAACCAAATTGGAAGCAATACAAGCTAGACACCATATGCAACATGCAACCACATTTGACAGCGCGAAGTTAAAGAAAGCACCTGGGGTGGTTGTGTGTGGCAATTGAGATTATCAACTGCAGAGCTACGTTTACTGTCTCCAACTGCTGACACTGCACCCTTTAGAGCGCTGAAACGCTTAGTGCTTATCTTCGAATTACACTGGAGCAACTTCTGTCTTTTCTTTTCTGCATTCAGCAACACTGCGTCAGAGTCTAAAATACCCATGCATAAAAAACAATGGGCCAATTCCATTTTCCACCCTAACTTTGTCCCGACCTCATCTTTACCCCTAAATAAAAACAGTGCTCAACTTTGCCCCTCTTCCGTTAGGTGCGCTTATAGAAATGCCCTTCCATACATTTTTCGTCCAGTCAAAGGCCTTTGACCGTTAGATTTTTGTACACACGCACTTAACGGTCAAAGGCCTTTGACTGGACAGAAAATGTATGGAAGGGTATTTCTATAAGAGCACTTAACGGAAGAGGGGTAAAGTTGAGCACTGTTTTTTATTTAGGGGTAATGATGAGGTTGGGACAAAGTTAGGGGGAAAATGTAAATCTCCCAAAAACAATAGTGTGAGTATGGGTGAAGTGTGTACATAATTAGTACAGTGTAAAGGTAGCAGATAGTAGGTCGGTGAGAAATAAATGACGGGAGACATATGATAGCTCTACAGCATGCATGGCACACTAAATTACTACAGGATTCTATGAAAATAACAGTCGACTAAAAACAAATAGGTCAATCCATTATTTCTGCACCGTCCGATATACAAAGAACGGGCAGATCGCCTTCATCTACCTCCAGCCAGTCAGTGTTGACGATCTTCCTCGAAACGCCAGCGACCACTGGCCCAGTCCCCTGCCTGTGCCCTCCCCTCGACCTCAGCGCACCGCCGTGCTTGGCACCGCCCCTCGGCCATCCATTCAAGCCCCACCGACCTCCAGATCGGGCGCAATCATCTCTTGCGCCCCACACCCCTATGATAGACACTGATGCGTCGCTTCCCCGGCGAACATGCGGACTAGGTGCTCCGCGCGCCTAAGTGGGTGCCGCTTCTTTTAACTGTGGTTCGACTAACCCTGAATTGAAATCCAGGCGGGCTACTGACCTCTAGAAAAGGTGAAATAGTAAAGGGAGGAAACCTTCTGCATTTAGTATCACGAAGAAGATGTAGTAAGAAGCGCTCAACTAGTTTCTTTCATGGGATGAATATGGCGTGAGCAGAGACGTAAGGTTTGCACGAATAAGGGAGAGGAGTACCTCTTTATGCTGGCAGTGTTGTGTCCTCCTTCTGTTTTTCCAACAATGTTCTTGTGGTTCGCTGGAAACGGGAAGTTGTGGAGGACGGTGGAGCCTTGGACGAACCCATGGCCAAGTTGTTGAGTGTGGTGCGGTGGCCGTCTGTCGGTGGCGGGGAACCATATCAGAGGCGGTGAACGACGGCGTAGCAGGAACAGCTCCAGTGCGGTGGACGGTTGCGACAGTGGAGCGGCAGCAGTGAGGCGCGGGACGGCGTGGTCGGAGTGAACGTGCGTTATATCGACTAGAGGGGGGTGAATAGGCGATTTTTATGAATTCTTCACTGAGGAATTTGCAGGTGACGAAATTCCTTAGCGAAGAACTACTAGCAGTGCAATAAATACTCAAAAGTAAACATAACAGAGCACAAGCATAGTCATCATGATGAAATGAAGACACGCACAGAGTACAGAAAGCGTAAACACAGGATAACACAGGATGAAGACAAACAGACTAAATATACTGAACTGAGGAAATTGAGAAAGTCTACAGTCAAAGTCTTCAAACACATATACAAACAAGCGCTCAACACAGTTATGAGGAAATTAAAGAGTTGAGGAAATAGAACCAGTGAGCTTGGTGAAGACAATGATTTGGTAGACCAGTTCCAACTGCTGTCTCAGTTGTACATCTGGTTGGAGCGGCTAGGTATTTAAACCTGAGGACACACAGTCCCGGACACACAGTCCTCACCGTAGTCTCCTTGAGCTAAGGTCACACAGACCTCGTGCCAATCACTCGTGGTAAGTCTTCAGGTGACTTCTAAACCTTCACAAACTTGGTCACTCGCCGATCCACAATTCCTCTTGGATGCTCTAGAGCTTGACGCCTAACCGTCTGGAAGAAGCACAGTCTTCAAAGGTAACAAGCGTCGGATCCATGCAGGATCAATCTCTTCAGTGATGCTCAATCACTTGGGGTTTGTAGGTGTTTGGGTTTGGGTTTTCCTCACTTGATGATTTTCGCTCAAAGTCCTTGGAGGATGGGATGCTCTCAAATGACAAGTGTCAGTTTCTCTCGGAGCAGCCAACCAGCTACTGGTTGTAGGGGGCGGCTATTTATAGCCTAGGGAGCATCCCGACATGATAAGACATAAATGCCCTCAATGATATGACCATTAGGTGGGTAGATATTTTGGGACAGCTGGCACAAGGCACAACAACGGTTGGAAATTTGAGTATCCAATTGCTCAGGGCTATCATGTTCCTCACTGTGTAGGCAATCCACACTGGCGAATTCCTAACTCCTCAGTCAGAACAAATTCCTCAAAGACCATAAGAACTTCGTCTCTGTCACTCTGAACTGTATGAGATTGCCAAAGGCTTCACTCGAAGGGATTGGTAGGTGTAGGATTTTGAGTTGAGCATCACATGGAAATTTTTCCTTAGTATTTCCTCAACCCCCTTTAACAGTACGAAGTTTCCTATGACTCAAGAAAGAGAAAATGAAACTAAGAAAACAAAAGTCTTCATGCTTCATGTTCCTCGAATGAATAACACGTCTTCAGGATTGCACCAATTTCTTCACTTTCAATGTCTTCAGAAAGTTTTCAGAAATACAAAGTCTTCAGTTGAAGAACTTCATTTTTAGGGGTCGACTTTCTCTGTAAATATCAAACTCCTCATAGAATTATAGACCTGTGTACACTCAAAAACACATTAGTCCCTTAACCTATAAGTCTTCAATACACCAAAATCACTAAGGGGCACTTGATGCACTTACAATATCCCCCTTTTTGGTGATTGATGACAATATAGGTTAAGTTTTCAACGGCTATAAACATATGAAGTGTAAATACTGATATTGAGGAATTTGATTGCAAGATATAGAAGAATTCCCCCTGAAGATGTGCATGATGAGGAATTTTCTTTTGAAGCATTGCACACTTCAAGAGTAGAATCATGGAGATCTCCCCCTGTATCTTGTAATTCATACACGCATTTGACATATCATAATGAGGAATTTGAAATGCCTGATGAAATATGGTGACTGATGTAATTCAGCATGCGTGCATTAACATATATGAGGAATAAGCATGCAGAAAAAAAACATCAAAAGTATCAAAGCACCATTGGGTTTAAGTTTACAACTCGCTTTAATAAAGTTTCAGAAGAATGAGAGTTGTAACTTAGCAAAAACACCCATATAGACAGACCCGCTTGAAGACTAACTCAAAATTCTCCCCCTTTGTCATCGAATGACCAAAAGGATCGAAAATGAGGAATAACGCCCCTGAAGAATATCAAGTTGATGAAGGAGCGCCAGCGTTGTTGGGGTCGTTTGTCATTGAAGGGCCTGCCACAGTGACATCCAAGTCTTCGTACTCGTCGGTATTGCGTGATGAAGAATATGAGCTAGACACCAAAGAAGGAACCTTGACCTTCTTGAATTTCTTCGGTGGAGGTGCAGACGAGTCAAAATCTTCCTTGAGACCCATTTTCTTGAGATCTTCTTCACCATACAGATGTGATAGAATGGCCCAGGTGGGATCGAAGACTTCATGGAGGTAGTAATGGTTTTTCTTCACTGCATTGTGTGTAGCAATCATGTTGTGAAGAAATGAACCAAACTGACGCTTAACCCATTTATGGTTTCGATCCACCTTCTGGTGAAGACTAAGAAGAAGCTCACTGTCAGTCATCACATGAGGAGTAGTGGCTTGAGGAGTAGACTTGGGTGCATTGGCAGCAAAGTCATGTGTGGCAAAGTCATCATTGGTGGAATAAGATGCAGCTTTGCGAAACTGACCATCCAATGGACGAATGCCTTCATCAATGACTGTAGGAGCCTTACCCTTTTCATCAGTTGAAGGAAAAGCCTGCTTGAGGACTTCAATCGGGGGCAGATAGCTAAGGTGATTCTGAAAATCAGCCTTGTAGTTGAGTGAAGACCTTGTCCTGAGGAATCTCATAATCCAAGGAGCATAAGGTTTCAGCTCAAACGGAGAAAGTGGAGCATTTGGCAGAGTCCTCATGAAGAAATCATGATAGTTGATAGGAATGCTATGAATGATGTTGAATAGCAGATTCTTCATGATACCAACTATTTCCTCATCGGATGAGTCGTGGCCTTTGATGGGACTCATTGTCCTCGTCAGAATGCGATAGACGGTTCTAGGAACATAGAGTAAATCCTTCACAAGGAATTTGGTCCTTGGGGCTTGACCGGGCTTCAAAGGCTTCATTAACACTTGCATCTTGAAAGTGCGTTATATCGACTAGAGGGGGGGTGAATAGGCGATTTTTATGAAAGTCTTCAAAACGTGGAAGTTATGAAGACAAACAGTAGAGATATGCCTATCACTATGCAGCGGAAGTTAGATTACACTAGGCAAGCCATGGTCAAGTATTCAATAGAGTGAAAGCACAATGACAAGTAGCTGCAGTGTAATAAGGATCAGGTAGGAAAAACTTATGAAGCCAATCAAATCATACAGTTACGTTGTGAAGACAAAAGATATAGCAAGCATGCAATGGCTTCACCAATGAGTAACAATAAGTAAAAGGAAGTGAAGATGAAACCAGTGACTCGTTGAAGACAATGATGTGTTGGACCAGTTCCAGTTCCTATGACAACTGTACGTCTGGTTGGAGCGGCTAGGTATATAAACCTTAGGACACACAGTCCCGGACACCCAGTCCTGAACACGCAGCTCAGGACACCAAGTCCTCACCGTATTATCCGTGAGCTAAGGTCACATAGTCCTCGCCCAATCACTCTGGTAAGTCTTCAAGGTAGACTCCCAAACCTTCACAGACTTCATTCACTAGCAATCCACAATGTCTCTTGGATGCTCTAAACGCGACGCCTAACCGTCTGGAGGATGCACAATCCTCAAGTGTAATAAGTCTTCAGATCACACAGACAAGAAGACTTAAGTGATGCCCAATTTACTCTGGCTCTGGGTGGTTAGGGCTTTCTCCTCGCTAGGAATTTTCTCTCAAAGGCTTCGAGGTGGGTTGCTCTCAAACGACAAAAGCCGTGCACTGAAATCTAAGCAGCCAACCGTTTATGGTTGTAGGGGGTGGGCTATTTATAGCCACTTGGCAACCTGACCTAATTTGTCCGAAATGACCCTGGGTCACTAAGGAACTGACATGTGTCTCAAAGGTCAGATTTCAAACTCTCATGGCAACTTTACTTGGGCTACAAGCAAAGCTGACTTGTCCGGCTCTAGACAAGATTCGCTCTCATTGTCTTCACTCGAAGACATAGGTTTTTGGTTTAGGCATCACTTCAGTCATTCTGACTGGTTCTCCTGGACCCCACTTAACAGTACGGTGGTTCCTATGACTCAACACAAAAGAAAAAGAACTACGAAAGATCTAAGTCTTCGACCTCCATTGGCTTCATAACGTGTCTTCTTTTGTCATAGTCTTCAATGTGAATATCTTCATATACCACCTTTGATTTCAATGTCTTCATACATTTTTAGGGGTCATCTCTGGTAGTAAAACCGAATCAATGAGGGACTTCTACCTGTGTTATCCTGCAATTCTCACAAACACATTAGTCCCTCAACTAGGTTTGTCGTCAATACTCCAAAATTAACTAGGGGTGGCACTAGATGCACTTACAATCTCCCCCTTTTTGGTGATTGATGACAAACTAGTTGAAGTTTTCAACGGGGAATATAGTCTGTGAAATTGTAAAGGATAAGGAATTGTCTTCATAAGTTGCAAGGGCTCCCCCTGAAGATGTGCATATAAGTTAATTTGCTTTTGGAATGCAAATGCACATGGCAGGTTGTACTTGTGGAGATCCACTTCAGCTTATGATGACAATCCACTATGCATGTGAAAGTATATGAAGATAATGACATGCATAATGGAAAATGGACGTCTGCAGAATGAGATAAGTGCGGAATTTCTCGTCGCACATGCGGAATTTATCTTCGCATAACAGGGTGGCAAACAAGTAGCAGACGACCATCTGGTTTAAGTGTTACAACTCGTAAGAACCAAATGTAGCAAAAAAAACGAGAGTTGTAAGCATGAAGCAAAATATAAGGCACCCGCCCATATGAACCCGCTTGAAGACTATCAATCTCATATGCTTCTCCCCCTTTTGTCAGTAATGACCAAAAAGGTTTGAAGACATAGAGCCTCTACTCGTTCCCTTGAGGAGTCGATGAAGTAGCAGGGTTGTTGGCGTTGTTTGGCGGTGCAGAAGAGCTTGGAGGTGCTGAAGCAGGTGGCGGTGAGGTAGCATCGTCTTCTTCATCAATGATTCTGGCAGTGACTGTGGCAGCAGAGGAAGAAAACTCAGAGTCTTCAAGAGATGGAGTGCTTCGCATCACAGCCCTTCTAGGAGGTGTGGTGTCAAACTTGAATCGCTCAGTGAAGCCATCCTCTTCAAGTTCAGCTTCAGTACATATCATTGATAGCCCTTTCCATGTACGACGACAGGTTTCATGGGTAACAAAAGCATTCTTGGTGGCAAGATTTCGGATACGATTTACATCCACCAAGAGGCTTTTCATTTGTCTCTTCAACCAGTCATGATGCCTATCCTGCTTTTGATGAAGGGCCACAAGAAGCTCTCGGTCGTTGAGAACACAAGTGCGCTTCTTGGGTCTTGAAGCAGTGGCACTGTCGGTGGCTTCAGTTGAAGCAGGGTGTGGTGCACGTGTAGTGCCAGCCAAAGGATACACCCTGGAGATGGCTTCAACACCTTCAACGTTTTGAGTGAAGCTCTGGTGTTCTGCATTCTGAAGACTCAAAGGTTGCTTGGCAGGCTCAGGATATATAGCTTCAGCAGAGGTATCCACATCTGGCAAGAAGATCCGATGGTTGCGGGCTGAGGGCTAATATGAGATTGCAGAGTGAAGCTTGATCAGTCTCATTACCCAAGGAGCATAGAACTTCAAACCAAGTAAATCTGAGCCTGATGCAGCAAGTTGGCGTATGAAGAAGTCCTGTGCGTTGAAGCATTTGCCATGAAGGATACAAAATATCAGAGTCTTCATTGCACCCTCGATCTTGGCATTTGGAGAGTGCCCTTTGATAGGCCAGAGAGTCCGCCGGATAATGTGATAGATGGTTCTGGGCAGGTACTCAAAGTCTTCAACGAAGAACTCTGTTGGATAAGGAGCATCGTGGGGCAATGGCTTCATCATGGAGAGCATCTGACTCATATTCGGTTCAGGCCTCTGGAATATGCTCTCAAGAGCTTCAGTGTGTAGTGGACACCCTTCCTCGAAGAATTCTCCAGGAGTGGGTAGGCCGGTGAGCTCAATGATCTCAAATGCATTGGCTTCGTGATGGACATTGCCGGTCCTCCAATCCAGGGCCCAAGTCTTCGGATCTCTGTTGTATCCTTTGATGTGGAGGGTGGCATAGAACTGCAGCAGAAGCTCTTCATTCCAGTGCTCTTCATCAGTGACAAACTGCAGCAGACCCACTTGCTTGAAGCAATCCAACGCTTCCTCTAAACAGGGCAGACCAGCAATGGCTTCAACATCAAGGCGCTTGTGCAGGAAAATGCGACCTTGGTTGTATAGGATGCATGAATAGTAGCTGCGCTGAGGATAGCTCCAGAACCTATCTGATGAAATCCTTTCCCTTGAATAGGGGTTCTTGGAGCTGTTGAAGAACGTATTATCTGCCTTGAAGCTATTGATGTTAAAGGAGCCAGGTGCTGATGCAGGACCTGGGAACCTCGGCAGCCTTGGGACTGGCTTCTGGACATGAGGCCTGTGCTCAACATGGTAATCAAATTGAGGACCTGCAGCAGACTCAGGAACAGAAGTGTCTGGATCAGTAGCTTCGCTGTCTTGTGAAGCTTTTGGTGGGGAGGGCTCCACATTGTCTTCAGTGTTGGTTGTGGCAGCCTCAATATTTTCAGCCTCCGCCTGACTAGCTGGAGGGTCGGTCACAAGCACGTTCTCCTGGAGAACTGCTTCTTGGTGGAGCAGAGGAGTGGGCTCTTGTGGTGCTTCTTCTGCGGCTGATGCAGCCGGAATGTCTTCAGCATAGACTTGAGGCCTTGGACCTTTGCGAAGCCTGCGGAACGCAGACGACGCCTCTGGGGTTGGAGTGGGCTGGGCCTCATAGTCTTCTTCCTCTTGCGGGCGATCCGCCCATGACGCATCTTGTGCAATTGGCGTCAGAGGATGACCAATGCTGATGAGTTCGCTGTTGTCATACTAAGGAAGGGCTGCATCATCTTGTACATTGTCCTGATGACCAATGTCTTCAGCAGCGATGGGGTCGGCTGCTGGTATGTCTTCAGCTTCAGGAGCCTCTGTGGAAGCAGGCTCATGAACTGTCAGTTGTCGTTCTGCGTCAGGATAGACGACAGAAAGGGGTTCAACCCTCAAGGGCTCTATGGGAGCAGCCCAAGCTTTCTTGATCTTTCGCTTCTTCTGAGAGGGGGCAGAAGGAGAGGCTTCAGAATGTTTCCGCTTCCTGGCTTCATCCTCTGCAGTTCACGTCTTCTTGAGCTCTGAAGCGGTTGACCGGCCCTTTGGCTTCGAGCCAGTCGTTGCAGTTGGGAAGACAATTGGAACTGCTTCTTGCCTTGGGGCCTCTGGTTCAGCCATAGCAGGCTTCTTCTTCTTCTTCGCGGCCATCCTGGGGTCGATGCCGGGACGCCCAAGTGCCTTGCGCTTCTCAGCCTCATTGTAGGCCTGCACACATCTGTCTGCCAGAGTCTTCATTTGCTCCCGCGAACCTTGAGCTTCTGCATGCTTCCTCAGAAAATTTTCCTTTAGTTCGTGCAACATGATCTTGAAGCTCTTTACTTCCTGCACACTAAGCTTGGCCATATGCTTCTTGAACTGAGCCTTTTCATGATCAATTTTCTGCTTTAGTTCAACAATGCGCTGGGCAATTGCAAGTTCTGAAGCAATAGCGCCTTGGAAGGCGACGCTGAGGCCAACTGGCAGCTGCAGATCTTCGAAGCTGATGTTTGGTGTAGCAAACCATTCGTCGATGAAGTTGTGGATGATGGCGACATCAAAGAGAGGCAAATTGTTGAAGATTTCAGCTTCTTCTTTGCTCTTGATGAGCTGCTCGAGAGCGTCATCTCCAAGATCTTCATCACTTGACAGATCAATGGCTTCGCTGCGCAGAATGGCAGCAGCTGTGAGCTCCTTGCCGGTGTGTGGCTGAGGAATCTTGGCCTTCTGGGGCTTGGAGACGCGGGAGACGTCTTCAGACTGCACACTGTCTTCAGGAGGTGCAGTTGCCAATGGCTTCTCCCTTGAGATTTTTGGCGAAGGGGCCGGCTTTGAAGCTTTTGGCTTCTTCGACTGCTTTGGCTTCGGTACAGCAGGAGCTTCATCAGACTCAGAGTCAGCTGGAGGGTCATTCACGGCAGTCCCTTGGACTAAGATGCGGGTGATGAGGCCCTCAAGGTTGACATATCGACCGATGATATTGGGTTCTGCGTCGCGTGTGCCATCTGCCCTTGGTGCGGAGGGACCAGGGTTGAAGTCTAAACCCAACTTCTTCTTGTTCTGTTTCGCTGAGTTCTGGGCACACTGGAAGTTGCGCTTGAACAGATTGTCGTCACGACACCAGAGTAGTGACGACGGATGTGCTTCAGCAGGCTGTGGTCCTCGGACCATGCACGGGTAGAAGCCTTGAGCAATGGCTTCATCTCTGGTCCTGGGTACAAGGTTCTTGAATAAGATGTCTCCCCATGGTCTTTTGATGGCACTCTTCTCAGCGTACTCTTGGGTTGTGAAGCGGTACTTGAACCATTGTTCTGCCCAATAGCGTCAAATCCATTGGATTCGGGTCTTGCGCTGACCATAATTCTCTTCAGGATCTGTTTTATACATTTCTGCCAGTTCATCAGGCAGATCTTTGGATGTTCCTCCACGTCGCTGTCTGCCCCCCTTCCTTGCTGCTGTTTCTGAAGCCATAAACTTTAACTTGAAAGGCTTCAAGACGTTCAAAGGCTTCAAAGGCTTTTTCTTGCTGGACCAACAGGAACTGGCTTCAGGAGAATTTATGTGATGCTGTAAGAATTCTGCAAATGAATGCAGACTATGAGAACCAAAGGATTCTCCCATGGACATGTACCTGTGACAGCATTAAGGTGCGAGGGAAGGGGAAGAGGTCATATGCATTCTCAGAAGATTTTGAAGATAAATCAGTTTAGAAGACATTGATCTCATCATGCGAAGACATTCACTCATAGAAAAGAAGTTGGTTCCAGATTTGTACGAACCCACAGATCAGTACAAGTGAGGAATCTAACTACTTCATGAAGCACAAGTAAATATACTAGGCATGTTATGAGATGCAGATTGAAAGATCTAACTTGTGTGAAGAGAAACTTCTGATGGTAGAAAGTGACAGAACCATGAGATCAACAGGGGCTGTAAAAAGAAGTTTTATTTACCACACTTGGAACTGCTAGACAGAGTGGGAGATGATGCCGAGCAGTTCAATCCTCCGTGCCCTAACTTGGCGACGGAAGACACCTACGGCAACGGCGGAGAGGACGATGTCCGCGATCGGCGTGAAGACGGCGTCAGAGAGGTTGCGGCAGCGAAGCGCTTCGTCGCCGGCGTCGTCGAGAGCTAGCGGTGGCGCTAGGGTTCGTGCGAGGGTGGAAGAAGGAGATAATGACTGCGATAATTGTGAATTTATAGGCGCAGGGGCGGCACTGCGCTATTACTCAGGTGCCCCTGGCGATTCGCATCTGAGTAGTACGTGGCCATCATGCGGTATTTTGGGGGCAGTTCCACATCCCACGCACGCCTGGATTGTTGGGCGGTCGTTCCTACTTCTCCGGATTTCTTGTGGATGAATGAGCATTGAAAACGGTTTTAAAGGTTGTCTCTGTGTCTTCTGCTGACAAGGATGCAGAGAAGACATTCGACAGTTTCAATAGAATGCATATGATTTGGAGAGATAGAGTTTGAGATAGAGAGCATATAGAGATTAGGGTCCGATCACATTCACTTAGTTCAAAAGATTCAACCAAGAAGACAGAGCTATAACTGAATGCTGTAGAGGATAGAACACTAGTATATATATATCTATATAATCAACCTAGTGAAGATAATCATGAATATATGTTGAGTTCGAAGCCAAACCAAATGTGAAGACATTGCAAGGTAATGCCAAGAGTGAAACACTTCAAAATAGAACGTTTGGTGGTGGCGTTACCCACTGTATAGGAAGTATTAGACCCAGACACGGCGCACAATTATCGTGGCGCTCTGAAGTCAATTTCCACATTAATGTATTCACACTTAGAATGTATATCTTCATTGATTGAAGATATACTTCACTTCGTGTGTTGCACATCTAAGTCATCAATATGCATAAGGGTTAGGATGTGTGCCTGATCACAGGACATTTGAGGATTCCAGGATATTTAGCTCACACCGTAACTTGCAAAACCTCTTCTCATCCAAGGGCTTGGTGAAGATATCTGCCAATTGCTCTTCAGTGTTGACGTGTATGATATCAATGTCTTCCTTCACAACATAATCTCTGAGAAAGTGATGACGAATTTCAATGTGCTTTGTCTTCGAGTGCTGAACTGGGTTGTTGGCAATCTTGATGGCGCTTTCGTTGTCGCAGTAAAGTGGCACTTCCTTCAGATGAATGCCATAGTCCTTGAGTGTTTGCTTCATCCACAGAAGCTGAGCGCAGCAAGATCTAGCAGCAATGTATTCAGATTCAGCAGTGGAGAGAGATACACAGTTCTGCTTCTTTGAAGACCAACATACAAGTGATCGTCCCAGAAAGTGACATGTGCCTGATGTAGACTTGCGATCAACTTTGTCACCAGCATAATCAGCATCCAAGAATCCAACCAAATCAAACTCTGAGCCCTTTGGATACCATAATCCTAGAGTTGGGGTGTGAGCCAAATATCAAAGAATTCGCTTCACAGCTAAGTGATGCGACTCCTTTGATGCCGCTTGAAATCGAGCACACATGCAAACACTAAGCACAATATCTGGCCTAGATGCACATAGATAAAGTAAAGAACCAATCATGGAGCGGTATACCTTTTGATCGAACTCTTTACCATTGTCGTCAGGACCCAGATGATGTTTGGCTGGCATTGGTGTTGTGAAGCCTTTGCAGTCTTGCATACCGAACTTCTTCAGGCAATCTTTGAGATACTTCTCTTGAGATATGAAGATGCCATTGCGTTGTTGTCGTATTTGAAGACCAAGGAAGAACTTCAGCTCCCCCATCATGGACATCTGATATTGCTCTTGCATCATATATCCAAACTCTTCACTGTACTTCTGATTGGTGCAGCCGAAGATAATGTCATCCACATATATTTGGCACACAAACAGTTCACCATCATATGTCTTCGTGAAAAGAGTGGGATCTAGGGAACCAGGTATGAAGCCTTTGCTCTTCAGGAAGTATTTGAGTGTGTCATACCAGGCCCTAGGGGCTTGTTTGAGGCCATACAGTGCCTTGTTGAGCTTGTATACCATGTCAGGATGTTTTGGATTTTCAAAGCCAGGCGGTTGTGCAACATACACTTCTTCTTCAATCTTGCCATTGAGAAAGGCACTCTTCACATCCATTTGATATAGAAGTATGTTATGATGATTTGCATAGGCCAGTAGTATGCATATGGCTTCAAGCCTAGCCACAGGAGCAAATGTTTCATCGAAGTCAATGCCTTCCACTTGAGTATATCCTTGAGCAATGAGACGAGCTTTGTTTCTGACAACTTGACCATGCTCATCTTGCTTGTTGCAGTATATCCATTTGGTGCCTATTATGTTGTGCTTCCGTGGATCAGGACGCTTAACCAGTTCCCATACATTATTCAGCTCAAACTGTTGAAGCTCTTCTTGCATAGCTTGAATCCATTCAGGTTCCATGAAGGCTTCTTCAACTTTCTTGGATTCTCATATTGAGACGAATGCGAAGTGCCCATAGAAATTTGCTAGCTGAGTTGCCCTTGAATGAGTGAGTGGACTAGGTGCATTGATGCTATCAATTATTCTTTCAATCTGCACTTCATTGGCAACGCGAGGATGTACAGGGCGAAGACTTTGCTCTTGCTGATCTGTGTTGTTGTTGGGAGGAATGTCTTTAGGCTGAGCATTTTCCTCATGTTGATCAGGTGCTGAGATGATAAGTTCTTCTTCAGGATGAGCTTCAGAAGGTATAATGTCTCCAGTTCCCATACCGCTTGATTGACTCACTAGCTGGAACTTCATCTAGCACATTTGGTAGTTGCTCTCTTTGTGAACCATTAGTCTCATCGAACCGCACATCCACTGTTTCAACCACTTTGTAGTGAAAGAGATTGAAGACTCTGTAGGAGTGCGAATCCTTTCCATATCCAAGCATAAAACCCTCATGTGCTTTTGGTGCAAACTTTGAGGTGTGGTGTGGGTCCTTGATCCAGCACCTTGCACCAAATACTCTGAAGTAACTGACATTTGGCTTCTTGCCAGTTAGGAGTTCATAAGATGTCTTGTTCAGAAGTTTGTGAAGATACACACGATTGATTGTATGGCATGCAGTGTCAATGGCTTCAGTCCAGAATTTTCTTGGAGTCTTGTATTCATCTAGCATCGTTCTGGCCATCTCAATGAGTGTTCTGTTCTTGCGTTCGACGACGCCATTCTGCTGTGGCGTGTATGGAGATGAGAATTCATGTGTGATGCCCAAGGTATCAAGATATGTATGAAGGCCAGTGTTCTTGAATTCAGTGCCATTGTCACTTCTGATGTGCTTTATCTTGGCGCCGTAATTGTTCATAGCTCGATTGGCGAAGCGTCTGAAGACATCCTGCACTTCAGTCTTGTAAAGGATTATGTGTACCCAAGTATATCTAGAGTAATCATCAACAATGACAAATCCATAGAGGCAAGCAGTAGTAGTAAAAGTTGAGTAGTGAGTGGGACCAAAAAGATCCATGTGAAGCAGTTCGAAGGGTCGAGTAGTGGTCATGATTGTCTTCGAGGGATGTTTTGCCCTCATCATCTTCCTTGCTTCACAGGCACTGCATAAGTGATCTTTCTTGAACTTGACGCCCTCGATGCCTATGACATGTTTCTTCTTCGCAAGGGTGTGGAGGTTCCTCATTCCAGCATGCCCAAGCCTCCGATGCCAAAGCCAGCATTCTGAAGCTTTTGCAAGAAGACATACTGCAAGTTGTGGCCCTGCTGAGAAATCTACCACATACAAATCATCTTTCCGATACCCTTCAAACACTAGAGACTTGTCAGATTCCATTAGTACAAGGCAACGAAATTTTCCAAATATTACGACCATGTTCAAATCGCAAAGCATTGAGACAGACATTAAGTTGAAACCAAGGGATTCAACAAGCATGACTTTATCCATGTGTTGATCCTTTGAGATTGCAACTCTACCTAGACCCAATACCTTACTTTTACCAGTGTTAGCAAATGTGATGTGGCTCTTGTCGCATGGACGTAAGGTTGAGTCCATAAGAAGGCTTCTTTTGCCAGTCATGTGATTTGTACACCCACTGTCAATAATCCATTATGAAGACTTTGAAGATGTTGGTGTCGTACCCTACAGTGCAGTTAGGGGGATAGGCTTCACGAAGAGAATTGTGAAGAAAAAACATTTGACGAACCAGTGGGTTATGAAAACTTAGATCCAGATTAGGACTAATAGGGAGAGTAGCATGCGATTCAGGAACGAAGTACATAATGATGCCATTCGGGCATTTTATCTTGCACCCTACAAGATTTTTAAGGTCCCCAGCAATAGCGTCAGAAGATTTTGGTTTTCTGCTGGAGACCTTTCCCTACAAAAGAGAGTTAAGCCTTCTTAACCACCCACATCTTCAAGGGTGGCTTAGAAGCAATAAGTCTAAGTGCAGCATCTGAGAATTTTGGCTTTGTAGCCTTAGCAAACAGTCTTGCAGGTGGACAATAGTACTCATAAGAATAAGCAGAATAATTTTTGGTCATATGAACGTGATGGTTTGATGAACCGCTCTCATATTCATATGCCTGAGTATGGTTTCCCTGCAAAACATTTGCGTTAGTGTGACTCAGGTGAGTCCTCTGTTTGTATGAAGCCTTTGGACCGTATGAAGCCTTTGGTCTGAGGTTTGTCTTTTTCAAGTGAGGTGTCATGAAGACATTCACAGGAAGATTTTCCAGACACTTTTTCGGAACCCAGATCTTCTTCATAGGCGGTCCATTCCTGCAGTTAGTACCAATGTACCTGGCAAACACTTCACCATTCTGATTCTTAAACAGTATATAGTTTGCATCAAAGGATTCATCAATGATAATGGGGTTAGCACAAGTGAAGCTAGATAAATTGGATGGATCTACTGAAGGTTCCTTTGCAGCAACCCACTTGGTTTTGGGGTACTGCTCAGGCTTCCAGTAAGAGCCATCTGCATTTATTTTCCTTACGAACCCAACACCCTCTTTCCTAGGGTTTCGGTTCAGAATCTGCTTCTTGAGGACATCACATAATGTCTGATGTCCTTGAAGACTTTTGTACATCCCTGTTTCAAGCAATGTCTTCAACCTAGCATTCTCATCAGCAATAGCAGTGGTATCCTCAGCAGAGGGGTTAGTTACCACATCAATAGTTGAAGATATTGCAACAGCAGTAGCAGTGGAACATTCAGCAACAGAAGTAGCATTATCACGCTCAATGCATTTAAGACATGGTGGTTCAAATCCTTCCTGAGCGGAACTGATCTGTTCGGCGCGAAGTGACTCATTTTCCTTTTGAAGATCTTCATGAGCCGCCCTCAATTTCTCAAGTTCTTGCTTCCTTTGAAGATAATCATAGGAAAGCTTTTCATGAGTTGTTGAGAGAGTATCATGACGATCTTCAAGTTCCTGATACTTAACGTGAAGATTTTTTATGTCTTCAATTAAGGATTCAGATCGAGTCATTTCAGCACCCAACAGATCATCGCTTCTGTCTAACAATTTTTGAATATGTTCCATGGCTTTCTGTTGTTCAGTTGCAATTTTAGCAAGTGTTTTATAACTGGGTTTTGAATCACAATCAGAGTCATCGTCACTAGATGTTTGATAGTGAGTAGTGCGTTTGTTTACCTTGGCACCGCGTGCCATGAAGCAGTAGGTAGGAGTGGAGTAGTCCTTGTCATTTGCATCGGTGTCGGTGATGAAGTCATTGTCTTTAGTATTGAAGATGGACTTGGCGACGTATGCTGTAGCCAGACTTGCAATGCCAGAATCAGACTCCTCCTCAGACTCCACCTCTGGCTCCTTAGAAGCGGACTCCTCCTCTGAATCCATTTCCTTGCCAACAAACGCACGTGCCTTGCCAGATGAGCTCTTCTTGTGTGATGAAGACTTTGAGGAAGACTTGGAAGAAGACTTTGTGTATTTCTTCTTTTTCTTGTCGTCAGAGTCATATTCCTTGCTCTTCTTCTTCTTTCTGTTCTCATTGTCCCATTGTGGACACTCAGAGATGAAGTGTCCAGTTTTCTTGCACTTGTGGCATGTTTTCTTCTTGTAGTCATGAGCAGAAGCTTCATCATTCCTTGAGCTAGATCATGAAGACTTTCTGAAGCCTTTCTTCTTGGTGAATTTTTGGAACTTCTTCACTAGCATTGCAAGTTCCCTTCCAATGTCTTCAGGATCATCAGGACTGCTGTCAGATTCTTCTTCAGATGAGGAAACAGCTTTTGCCTTCAAGGCACGAGTTTGCCCATAGTTTGGACCGTAGATATCTCTTTTCTCAGAAAGCTGAAACTCATGTGTGTTGAGCCTCTCAAGTATGTCAGATGGATCGAGTGTCTTGAAATCAGGATGTTCTTGAATCATCAAGGCTAGGATGTCAAACGAACTATCAAGTGATCTCAGCAGCATCTTGACGACTTCATGTTTGGTGATCTCAGTAGCGCCGAGGGCTTGAAGCTCATTTGTGATGTCAGTGAGTTTGTCAAATGTGTGCTGGACATTCTCATTGTCATTTCGCTTGAAGCGGTTGAAGAGATTGCAAAGGACACTGATTCTTTGATCTCTCTGGGTTGAGATGCCTTCATTGACCTTGGAGAGCCAGTCCCAGACCAGCTTGGATGTCTTCAAAGCACTCACACGGCCATACTGTCCTTTGGTCAGATGACCACAGATGATGTTCTTGGCAGTAGAATCTAGTTGAACGAATTTCTTGACATCAGCAGCAGTGACACCTTCTCCAGCCTTGGGAACGCCGTTCTCGACGACACACCATAGGTCGATGTCAATGGCTTCAAGATGCATACGCATCTTATTCTTCCAGTAGGGATATTCAGTTCCATCGAAGACAGGGCATGCAGCGAAGACTTTAATTATCCCTGCAGTCGACATAGCTAAAACTCCAGGTGGGTAAACCGAATCACACAGAACAAGGGAGCACCAAGCTCTGATACCAATTGAAAGTGCGTTATATCGACTAGAGGGGGGGTGAAGACAAACAGTAGAGATATGCCTATCACTATGCAGTGGAAGTTAGATTACACTAGGCAAGCCATGGTCAAGTATTCAATAGAGTGAAAGCACAATGACAAGTAGCTGCAGTGTAATAAGGATCAGGTAGGAAGAAGTTATGAAGCCAATCAAATCATACACTTATGTTGTGAAGACAAAAGATATAGCAAGCATGGAATGGCTTCACAATGAGTAACAGTAAGTAAAAGGAAGTGAAGATGAAACCAGTGACTCGTTGAAGACAATGATGTGTTGGACCAGATCCAGTTGTTGTGACAACTGTACGTCTGGTTGGAGCGGCTAGGTATTTAAACCTTAGGACACACAGTCCCGGACACCTAGTCCTGAACACGCAGCTCAGGACACCAAGTCCTCACCGTATTCTCCTTGAGCTAAGGTCACATAGTCCTCGCCCAATCACTTTGGTAAGTCTTCAAGGTAGACTCCCAAACCTTCACAGACTTCGTTCACTGGCAATCCACAATGTCTCTTG
Source organism: Triticum aestivum (assembly GCF_018294505.1). Lineage (NCBI taxonomy): Eukaryota > Viridiplantae > Streptophyta > Magnoliopsida > Poales > Poaceae > Triticum > Triticum aestivum. Next base: position 166,144,488 of record NC_057806.1, read on the forward strand.
GATGCTCTGAACGCGACGCCTAACCGTCTGGAGGATGCACAGTCCTCAAGTGTAATAAGTCTTCAGATCACACAGACAAGAAGACTTAAGTGATGCCCAATTTACTCTGGCTCTGGGTGGTTAGGGCTTTCTCCTCGCTAGGAATTTTCTCTCAAAGGCTTCAAGGTGGGTTGCTCTCAAACGACAAAAGCCGTGCACTGAAATCTGAGAAGCCAACCGTTTATGGTTGTAGGGGGTGGGCTATTTATAGCCACTTGGCAACCCGACCTGATTTGTCCGAAATGACCCTGGGTCACTAAGGAACTGACACGTGTCTCAACGGTCAGATTTCAAACTCTCATGGCAACTTTACTTGGGCTACAAGCAAAGCTGACTTGTCCGGCTCTGGACAAGATTCGCTCTCATTGTCTTCACTCGAAGACATAGGTTTTTGGTTTAGGCATCACTTCAGCCATTCTGACTGGTTCTCCTGGACCCCACTTAATAGTACGGTGGTTCCTATGACTCAACACAAAAGAAAAAGAACTACGAAAGATCTAAGTCTTCGAGCTCCATTGGCTTCATAACGTGTCTTCTTTTGTCATTGTCTTCAATGTGAATATCTTCATATACCACCTTTGACTTCAATGTCTTCATACATTTTTAGGGTCATCTCTGGTAGTATAACCGAATCAATGAGGGACTTCTACCTGTGTTATCCTGCAATTCTCACAAACACATTAGTCCCTCAACTAGGTTTGTCGTCAATACTCCAAAACCAACTAGGGGTGGCACTAGATGCACTTACACATCTAATGGGTTGTGAGTTCTGGTTCATGATACAGGCAGCGAGCTCCTTCACTGGGTGGACTGATGGGTAGGGCGTGAAGCAATTCAGAGGCCGGTGCCTTATTGTGAGTATTTTCGGTCATCTAGTCCAAGACCCATGTGTTGATATCTTCAGGATCACCTGTGATGTGCAATGTTGCGTAGAACTGAACAATAAGCTCTTCATTCCAATCAACAATGTCGGAGCAAAAGTTGAGGAGGCATGCATCATGAAGAACAATGAGCACAAGAGAGAAGCAAGGTAATGATTCCATGTCCACATGAGGAACATGCTCATGGTAGAAGATTTTGTCTTTGTTGAAAAGTAGTGAAGAATAGAAGTTGGCCTGGCTTGCAGTCCAGAAACGCTTCCTCCTTAAACGAGTAGAGTCATAATGATTGTAGTTAGTGAAGAACACGTGCTCGCCGAAGAAATCATCAGCCTTGAATTTCTGCTTCTTTGAGAATGGATCATTTGGCTTGGGGTGAGGAGTGTCAGTCAATTGCATCACAACCTCCGGGATCTCGATCTCAGGTTCCACAGGCTGAGGAATTTCAGGTGCTGCTTCAGTGGCAGCCTGAGACTTCAATTCTTCATCTACATGATCTTCAGCACTGGTGGCTGGAATTTCTTCATGGACAAACGGTGTGGCATGTGGTTCATCAGATCCCATTTGTACAGTAGTTACTGGGGACTGAGGAATTTGTTGCAATGGTGTGAAGAGTGTAGAGTTGGGGTGTTGACTTTCCCAAAATTCATCACTTAGCACGGGTGTGGTACAGCCAATGTCCACATCTTCATCTCCCATTTCTTCAACACCGACATCTTCAGCAGTAAACCGAGGCATAGGCGAGGAGACAACTGGTGTTGCAGGGATTGTATCCACTTCAATTTCTTCATCCATCTGCTCTGACGAAGTAGCAGAGGGATTCTCTTCATCATATTCATTTGGAATCACATATTCTTCATCAAAAGGAACAAGGTCCTTTGATGACATGGTTGAGATAGGAACAACATCAATGGGGTTTGCAAATGAGCTAGTCAATGGCTTCATCTTCTTCTGATCTGAAGAATCTGATGCAGTTGATGCCTTCCTTTTCTTCACCACTGCACACTCTACAGCCTTGGTTTTCTTCACATCTGATGCAGATGGAAGGATCGAGTTGGTATAGGCACGGGAGCAGAGGAATTGAGTTGTATTTCTTCAGGCGCAACTGATGCAGTTGCCCTGACTTGTTCATTTTCTTCAGGCGCACCACTAGTGGATGCCGTGGAAATTTCATCAGCGGCTGGAATGCAGTCATCAGCCCTGGAACTCACATTTTCTTCAGCAACCTGATTTTCATCAGCAGTGCTGGCATTTTCTTTAGTCGGCTGAGCAGATGCTTCAGCCTGAGGAATTTCTTGTTGCGTTGGGGCTGCAACATTGGAAGTGAATTGTTCAGTTATCTTTACAAATCTAACTTTGGCTCCTAGCCAGTCAGCATAATAGCGATCATTGATCACTCAATTTCTTGATTTCAGATTGAAGAGTAACAAGTTCTTCAGGTGAAAGCTTCAGAACGTTTTGCTTTAGAAAGCGCTCTTTCTTGTACTGCGCTTTCTTCACCCTCCTTCCCTGTTCAAATTTCCATTTTTCTTCATCAATGAAGTGAGTCAGTACATGACATTTACTAGGAGTGAGTTTCAGCTCAGGGAGAGGTGTGTTGGGGTCCTTGTGCCACAAGTCAATGAAGTCTAGGATCAACTTCGGATCCAGCATTAATGCAACATTACTGCCTTTTGCTCTAGCGGCCTTGAGTTGCCTGTCCCTGATGATTTCAGCAAGTTCTTCATCATCATCTTCATCATCATCAGAGGGCACTTGGAAAGCAACTTGTTTCTTGTGAGGACTTGGTCGAGGACCTCGTCCAGCAGTGGTCTTTTTGTTCGGAAGAGTGGGAGCAGCTGAGGAACTTGCAGAGGCTCCTGAGGCAATAGATATGCCTGTGGTCCTTTGGCACCTCGCGAGATGCACAGGTGCTGAGGATTTGGTCGGAGCAGCCGAAAACTTTGGCGGAGGAGCTGAGGATTTTGTAGAAGCAGGAGCAGCGTGAGGAATTGGCCGTGAGGGCTTTGAGGAATCTGTCCGTGAGGGCATAGCTGAGGAACTTGGCCGTGAGGGCATTGCTGGTGAAGCACTGAGCTTGTGAGCAGGCTCCTTTGGCATGGCCTTCTTCGGCTTTACAGAGGCCTCAACAGCAGCAGCGGCAGCAGAGTCTTTGTTGAATTTACTCACTGCATCTTTTGCTTGTTTGGCCAACTTGGCCTGGCGCTTGGCCCATTCATCAGGATAATCCTCACCATGCTTGAGGCTGGTGGGATCAGCTATTTGACCATGTGCCAACGGAGGTCTTGGGCATGGAGGATTTAGTGCAAATTTCTTCATATATTTGGGAGTGACATATCTGTACTCCCTCCACTCTCTTGCCCATCTCCTCTCAATCTTTTGAATGCGCACCTTGCGCTGATTTTTATCTTCCTCAGGGGGTGTGCAGTACCCAGCATAGATGTCCTCAGGTATTTCAAAGGCAGTGTTGACCTCAGGCCTCTTTCCTCCTTTCTGTGGCTTCTTACCATCAGCCATTTTCTTCAGTTGAGGAATTTGAACAATTGAATTCTTTGAAGAGGTATGCAACTTTTCTTCGAGGAACACTGCAAATGAGTTAAGTTGATGAGAACCTAGTGATTCAGCAGCTGACATGAGTACCTGTGAACAGAGTATAGTTGCGAGGAATTTGGAGAGGTCATATGCATTCTCAAAAGTTTTTTCATAAAGAACAAGTTTGAGGAATTTGACCAGATGAGTCTTGAAGAATTTCACTAAGCGTTCTTTGTCTTAGGTTCCAGAGATGTATAGATCGAAAATCCACACATTTGAGGAATCTTGAAGAAAAACATAGCTTAGAGAAACAAATCAAGAACAGATGACATGTGAGGTGTTTTAGTGTGTGAAGATATGAAGAAAAACAGCTTAGAGGATTTTGTAGAAATCATTTGAATCAAAGAGGGCAGTAAAAGTAACTTTCAATTACCCTGGACGAAGAACACAACGAACTGGAATGTGGAGATGTGAAGTTCGTCAGTGCAGATCTTCCACGCCCTAACTTGGCGGAGGAAGACAGCTACGACGGTGTCGGAGTGAAGATTTCCACGGTCGGCGCGAGTACGACGGCGATGAGGTCGAGGCAGTGAAGATTTTCCTCACCGGCAACGATGATGTAGTGGCGGCACTAGGGTTTGAGAAGCTCGAGATGGAGAGAGGTCGAGCAGAGTAAAGGAAGTGAGGAAGGGGAAGGGGGTATTTATATCCACGGTGAAAAACTGTTCGCCTGGAGAATTAGGACGAACGTGCCCCTGACCCTTCTCATTCGCTTGACATGTGTCACCCACGTACTGAGAAGTGGAGATCGTATGCGATCGTGGGTGAATAGATAAGTATATCGTGGGATGCGGAATGGTTTGGGTGGCAAAGCCAAAAATTTAGATAAGATAGGTTTTCAAGTTTCGTTCGCAATTTCTTCAGCTGACAAGGAAACAGTGAAGATTTTGAACGAGTTTCAAATAGAACGCACATGAAGAATTTGTGAACAGATTGGGTTGAGTATAGCAAGGAGGGGGAAGGGTCCGATCACATTCACTTAGCAGAAAAACCAACTTGAAGAAATAGCCATAAGTGAATGTTGTAGAGGACATAAACTCATATATATATAGCCAATGAAGAAAAACGAAGGAAACAATGAAGACTAAGCAAAGTTGAAGAATTTGAACAACTAAGGAATTTCAACACAAAAAAACTCAAATTGAGGATTTTTAACTTTTGGTGGTGGCGTGACCCACCGTATAAGAATGATGATTTTAGACACCGCGTACAATTGTCGTAGGGTTCAAGGAATCAAATTCTTCGTTAATTTCTTCACACTTAGAGTTTTATTCTTCATTGATTGAAGAAAAACTTTTCTTCATGTGTTGCACATCTATGTCATCAATTTTGCATAAGTGTTAGGATGAGTGTCCTTTTTAAAGAACATTCGAAGATTATAAGGTATTTAGCTCACACCGCAACTTGCTAAATCTCTTCTCATCCAAGGGCTTAGTGAATATATCGGCTAGCTGTTCTTCAGTCTTCACATGCTCAATAGAAATGTCGCCCTTCAACACATGATCATGAAGAAAATGATGATGAATCTGAATGTGATTTGTCTTCGAGTGCTGAACTTGGTTGTGAGCAATCTTGATAGCACTCTCATTGTCACAGAAGAGAGGCACATTCTTCATGTTGACGCTGTAGTCCTTGAGAGTTTGCTTCATCCATAACAATTGAGCACAGCAAGAACCAGTGGCAATGTACTCAGCTTCAGTAGTAGATAGTGATACACAGTTCTGTTTCTTCGAGGACCAACAGACCAAAGATCATCTGAACAAATGACATGTACCAGATGTTGACTTGCGGTTCACACGATCACCAGCATAGTCAGAGTCAGAGTATCCAATAAGATCAAAAGCCGAGCCCTTGGGGTACCATAATCCAAGTGTTGGTGTGTGAGCTAGATATCGAAGAATATGCTTCACAGCCTTATGGTGTGATTCCTTCGGTGTAGCTTGAAATCGGGCACACATGCAAACAGTAAGCATAATATCTGGCCTAGATGCACATAAGTACAATAAAGAACCAATCATGGAGTGGTATACCTTATGATTGGAGTCGATACGATTTTCATCAGTGCAAAGATGACCATTTGTGGGCATAGGAATTTTGACGCCTTTGCAATCTTGCATGCCGAATTTCCTCAGTACATCCTTGAGGTATTTCTCCTGAGATATGAATATGTCATTGCGTTGTTGACGAATTTGAAGACCTAAGAAGAATTTCAATTCTCCCATCATATACATTTGATATTCTTCACTCATCATATATGCAAATTCATCACTATAACGTTGGTCAGTACAGCCAAAGATAATATCATCAACATATATTTTTCACACAAACAATTCACCATCATAAGATTTAGTGAAAAGAGTAGGGTCGAGTGAACCGGGTTTGAAGCCTTTCTTCATAAGGAATTCCTTCAAAGTATCATACCATGCCCATGGGGCCTGCTTGAGGCCATAGAGGGACTTATTGAGTCTGAAGACTTTGTCAGGATACTTTGGATATTCAAAACCCAGGGGTTGAACAACATATACTTCTTCCTCAAGCTTACCATTGAGGAATGCACTTTTCACATCCATTTGATATAGAGTGATATCATGATGGTTAGCATAAGCAAGTAATATGCGAATAGCCTCAAGTCTAGCAACAGGTGCAAAAGTTTCATCGAAATTAATTCCTTCAACCTGTGTGTAGCCTTGAGCTACAAGACGTGCCGTATTCCTTACCACAAGGCCATTTTCGTCTTGCTTGTTGCGATAGATCCATTTTGTGCCAATGATATTGTGCTTGCGAGGATCTAGATGTTTGACCAGTTCCCAGACGTTGTTGAGATTGAACTGATGTAATTCTTCTTGCATGGCCTGAATCCACTCAGGCTCCAGAAATGCTTCATCTACCTTAGTGGGATCTGTGATAGAGACAAAAGCATAGTGCCCACAAAAGTTAGATAAATGTGAAGCTTTGAGCGTGTGAGAGGACTTGGCGCTGTGATGTCATTGATGATCTTTTCAACTTGCACTTCTTTTACAATGCGAGGATGAGCTAGTTGTCGTTGAGGAATTTGATCAGCATTTTCTTCAGCACCATTTTCTTCAGTATTTTCTTCAGGTGCATTATCTCGACGTTCTTCATGTTCTGGAATGAATTATTCAGCATATTCTTCAGTAGGAATGACATCCTCAGTAGCCTTGAACTTGATAGTTTCCTCAGGTGCTGGTTCATATATCACAGAAGGTAGGTTCTCTCTTTGTGAGTCATTAGTTTCATCAAACCGCACATCTACAATTTCAAAAACCTTGTGAAGAACGTTGTTGAAAACTCTGTCGGTGTGCGAGTCCTTTCCGTAACCTAGCATAAAACCTTCATGTGCTTTCGTGCAAATTTTGAGTTGTGATGAGGATCTCTAATCCAACATTTAGCACCGAAGACTTTGAAATAACTTACATTGGGTTTCTTATCGGTGAGGAGTTCATAGGCAGTCTTCTTGAAGAATTTGTGAAGATATACTCTATTGATGATGTGGCACGCAGTATCAATTGCCTCAATCCAGAAACGACAAGGCGTTTTGTATTCGTCAAGCATAGTGCAAGCCATCTCAGCAAGAGTCCTATTCTTGCGCTCCACGACGCCATTCTGCTGAGGAGTATAAGGAGCAGATAACTCATGAGTAATACCAAGTTCATCAAGATAGTCATCAAGACCAGAATTCTTGAACTCAGTTCCATTGTCACTTCTAATGTGCTTGATCTTCACACCAAAGTTGGTTGAAGCCCTCGAGGAAAATCGTTTGAAGACTTCCTGCACTTCATGTTTGTAAGTAACAATGTGTACCCATGTGTATCGAGAGTAATCATCAACAATAACAAATCCATATTGAGATGCATCATTCGAGACTGCAGAATAATGGTTAGGACCGAAGAGATCCATGTGAAGCAATTCAAATGGACGAGTGGTGGTCATGATAGTCTTCGCTGGATGCTTAGCCTTTGTCATCTTCCCAGCTTCACAGGCTCCGCATAAGTGATCCTTGAGGAATTTGACATTCTCGATGCCAATGACATGCTTCTTCTTCGCAAGCGTGTGCAAATTCCTCATGCCTGCATGACCAAGTCGCCGATGCCAGAGCCAGCCTTCTGAAGCTTTTGCAAGTAGACACATGGCTGGTTGCGGTCCTGTAGAGAAATCAACTATATACAGGTCTCCTCTCCTAAAGCCTTCAAAGACTTTGGAATTGTCAGCTTCCATAAGCACAACACAACGGTACTTGTCAAAGACAACAACCATATCAAGATCGCAAAGCATTGAGATAGACATGAGGTTGTATCCTAAGGAATCGACAAGCATGACTTTGTCCATGTGTCGATCCTTTGTGATCGCAACCTTACCTAGACCCAATACCTGACTTTTTCCTTTGTGAGCGAACATGATATGCTTCAGATGTGATGGTGATAAGGGAGCATCCATCAATAGATTCTTGTCACCAGTCATGTGATTTGTACATCCACTATCGAGGACCCACTTAGTGGCTTTGGGTTGATCATCCTGCAGATGAATTAGTGCAACTTACGAACTCATATACTTCATCAGTGAAGAATATGACATCAATTCATTAGATCAATTTCATCAAGCAATAGAACAGATAAAGCAGTATGAGAACGTGAGAAATGAAAGTTCATTTCTTCATGATTAGCCTGCGTCCTTTGAGGCACATTCAGGTCTCCAGCAAATTCTTCAGACAATTACGTATGTCTGGAGACCTGACCCTGCAGAAGAGATTAGTTCTTTTTCTTCACCACTCACATCTGAAGGGGTGGCAAAGAGTTCATCACTCTGCGAGCTCCATACGAGAAAGGTGGCATAGAAGCCAGTCCATTTCATTTCACATAAGAGGGGTTAGGATAAGCATATGAATAAGTAGAGAAATTCTTCGAGGACTTATGAACATAATAATTAGAAGAATAATGGTCATATTCATAGCCCTTAGCTCTTCCCTGCAATACGGAGTTGTTAGCACGATGATATTCACATGAGGATTTTGATCCTTTTGAGGAGTTTGGTCCATATGAAGAATTTGATCTAGGGTTCCTATTCTTCAAAGGTGGTGTCCTGAGGACATTCACCTAAAGACTTTTAAGGCACCTTTTGGGAACCCATATTTTCTTCATAGGAGGACCATTCCTGTAGTTAGTGCCAACATATCTAGCAAATATTTCTCCATTCTGATTTTTGAATAGTTTATAGTTGGAGTCAAATGACTCATCATCAGAACGAGGAGATTCACATGCAAAGCCAAATAAATTAGATGGATCAACTAGAGGTCCCTTTGCAGCAACCCATGAGGTTTTGGGGTACTGCTCAGCCTTCCAATATGTACCATCAGCATTGAGTTCCCTCTCAAAGGCAATACCCTCTTTCCTAGGGTTCCTGTTGAGGATCTGCTTTTTAAGCACATCACAAAGAGTCTGATGCCCTTTGAGGCTTTTGTACATGCCTGTCATGTACAATTCCTTCAGCCCTGCATCTTCAGTGATACTAGCAATGTCCTCAGATGAGGAATTAGTGATAGCAGAGGCAGGTGAAGAATTTGAAACATTAGCAGCATTTGAATATTCAGGTGAAGAATTAGCAGATTCACGTTCAATGCACTTCAAGCATGGAGGAACAAATTCTTCCTGAGAAGCGCTGATTTGTTGAGAAAGTAATGAATCACGCTCTTTCTGAAGATCTTCATAACTCACTCTTAGCTTTTCAAGATCTTGCTTTCTTTGAAGAAATTCATATGAAAGCTTCTCACGATCAGATAAGAGAGTGTTATGATGACCTTGAAGGTTGTGAAACTTAGACTGAAGCATCTGAAGACTCTCAGCCATTTCTTCTCCCAACATATCATCACTCTTATTTAGTATGTATTGAACTTTTTCCAAAGCTCTTTGTTGTTTAGTGGCAAGGGAAGCAAGTTTGACATAGCTGGGTCCAAATTCATCACCGGATTCATCATCACTGGATTCAGATAGATAGCATTCAGTTACCTTAGCATCTTTTGCCATAAGGCATGATGCAGAAGATGATGATTCTGATTCAAATGTCATCGCTTTGAGAGATTCCTTGAAGTCCTCAAACCAAGGATCATGACGGGTTCGATGACCTTCATAGACCTCAGAGAGACGGTCCCAGATAAGCTTCGCATGATCGAGATGCATGATATTCCTAAGTTGATTTTGAGACACACATGAGCAGATGACATCCTTCGCCGTGAGGTTGAGAACAGTGTACTTGCGAATGTCATCAGCTTCTGCCATCTTGCATAGATCGGTCAGACCAATCTCAGTGACGGTCCATAGCTCACTGTTCATTGCCATGAGGCGCTTCTTCATCATTGCCTTCCACTTGGGATACTCGTGACCGTCAAAGATGGGGCATGACACAGTCTTCATTCCTGTGGTCGACATAACTAAAACTCCAGGCGGTTAAACCAAAATCACACAAAACAAGGGAGTACCTTTCTCTGATACCAATTGAAAGTGCGTTATATCGACTAGAGGGGGGTGAATAGGTGACTTCTATGAATTCTTCACTGACGAATTTGCAGGTGAGGAAATTCCTTAGCGAAGAACTACTAGCAGCGGAATAAGTACTCAAAAGTAAACATAACAGAGCACAAGCGTAGTCATGATGATGAAATGAAGACAAGCACATAGTACAGAAAGCGTAAACACAGGATAACACATGATGAAGACAAACAGACTGAAGAAATTGAACTGAGGAAATTGAGAAAGTCTCCAGTCAAAGTCTTCAAACACAGATACAAGCAAGCACTCAACACAGTTATGAGGAAATGAAAGAGTTGAGGAAATAGAACCAGTGAGCTTGGTGAAGACAATGATTTGGTAGACTAGTTCCAACTGTTGTCTCAGTTGTACATCTGGTTGGAGCGGCTAGGTATTTAAACCTGAGAACACACAGTCCCGGACACACAGTCCTCATCGTATTCTCCTTGAGCTAAGGTCACACCCCCAATCACTCGTGGTAAGTCTTCAGGTGACTTCCGAACCTTCACAAACTTGGTCACTCTGCGATCCACAATTCCTCTTGAATGCTCTAGACCTTGACGCCTAACCGTTTGGAAGAAGCACGGTCTTCAAAGGTAACAAGCGTCGGATCCACGCAGGATCAATCTCTTCAGTGATGCTCAATCACTTGGGGTTTGTAGGTGTTTGGGTTTGGGTTTTCCTCACTTGATGATTTTCGCTCAAAGTCCTCGGAGGATGGGATGCTCTCAAATGACAAGTGTCAGTTTCTCTCGGAGCAGCGAACCAGCTAGTGGTTTTAGGGGGCAGCTATTTATAGCATAGGGAGCAGCCCGACATGATAAGACATAAATGCCCTTCGATGATATGACCGTTAGGTGGGTAGATATTTTGGGACAGCTGGCACAAGGCACAACAACGGCTGGAAATTTGAGTATCAAATTCCTCAGGGCTATCATGTTCCTCACTGTGTAGGCAATCCGCACTAGCGAATTCCTAACTCCTCAGTTAGAACAAATTCCTCAGAGACCAGAAGAACTTCGTCTCTGTCACTGAAGAATATGACTGAACTGTATGAGATTTCCAATGGCTTCAATCGAAGGGATTGGTAGGTGTAGGATTTTGAGTTGAGCATGACATGGAAATTTTTCCTTAGTATTTCCTCGAACCCCTTTAACAGTACGGTGTTTCCTATGACTCAAGAAAGAGAAAATGAAACTACGAAAACAAAAGTCTTCATGCTTCATGTTCCTCAAATGAATACCAAGTCTTCAGGATTGCACCAATTTCTTAACTTTCAAAGTCTTCAGAAAGTCTTCAGAAATCCAAAGTCTTCAGTCGAAGAACTTCATTTTTAGGGGTTGACTTTCTCTGTAAATATCAAACTCCTCATAGACTTATAGACCTGTGTACACTCAAAAACACATTAGTCCCTTAACCTATAAGTCTTCAATACACCAAAATCAATAAGGGGCACTAGATGCACTTACACGGAGTGGTTCTGGTACAGCGCACGTCGGCGTCGGCGTTGTGGAGGCAGCTCTACCTCGGCTTCAGCTGCTAAGTCCTTGAGGGCGTTGCAGTTGCGGTTGTGTTGGACGACGACGGCAGGCTACCGGCTCCAGCATGATGGAGGAGGGCGACGGTGGACTGGGCGCTATGGGGTGGAGGACAGAGGAGGCTGGGGTTTCACAGCTAGTGGAGAGGGCATTTTGGCGCCCATGGAGTATGAATGGGGAAATGGAGGGAGGCGGGGAACTAAGGGGGAACAATGTTTCGGTTTGGGACGCGCTTGTTTGATATTTGGGGAAAGTTACAAACTTTGCCCCCATCTAAAATTTCGGACATATTGCGGGTTGGTGGTAGGACAGTAATCTCAAGTGTCCCAAATGTGGGCGGGATAGATTTCGGCCGAGCACATGGGTGTTTAGGCGCCCACGGCGTATGAATGCTTCTCGGAGGCGGTTGAGACTGGCATCTTGGTGAAGTTACAAACCTACCCCGGTTTAGACCTTTGGACATCGGGCCGATAGGCTACACGGGCCAGAGTCACGACAGTAATTTCCTACCACCAAACATTAGTCTAGCGCGGTTTCGGGTGACCAGAGGCCTATTTGGCGCTTTGTTCAATATTTGGGAGCAGAAGCATTAACGTTTTCGGTTCACTTGAATTGAACTTTCAGGATTTGCCAAACTTCACAAGTCTTTACTCTTGAAAATCCTAAAGCTACGACTATTTTGGAATGGAGGGGGTACATTTGAATATACATTGTACACGAGTATATATTTAAAAATATGCAACTTACCTCAGTTCATGCATGGTTCCAGATATAATCTCCTTGGTTGCAAAAAAAGTTAGACATGCGTATGAATATATATAGCATGTTCAAACGCACAACAAAGATTGATGCCCCCTTTTACATCTGATTTACAAATGCCATTATATCGGGTTCAAATAGATGAATGCACTTCCTATGAATTCAAATCTTCGAAACCCCCTTTATGTTGAATTCGACATGTATTCTATTTCGTAGCTAGCAATTTGGAATGTATCCATGCAAGTAACAAATGTATAAAGTGCTTCACACTAACAACATGGAGTGCACTAATTAATGTTTATATATGAATTGCAAAAGCATCCATTGCCTGTATTTCAAACCTCTCTCACTCTATGGATCAATAATATGAAATAAACACGTGCACATGCTAGAATTCAATAGAGTATGGGTGTGTGATAGACCGATTTTCGTCCATACGCAATTTGCAAAATTCATGATCTCATCCAAAAATAATAGTGCCATTTATATTTTAATTTAATGCATAGAACCGCCTTTTACACGTAGATGCACTATGCCTCGGCCCGTTCTCACAAATGCGCTATATATCTCTCTATTCACCGCATAAGTGCACACACTTTATATGCATCGGCATTTCTCTTTCACACATGCTCACAATCTCTCTCGGGGTGTCGGGGAGTCTCACACACATGATCTCTCTGTATCTCTCTCTCTCTCTCTCTCTCTCTCTCTCTCTCTCTTTCTGACTACTATGTACCACTCTTTTCACTAATCTCAGTTGGAAAACACTATTTCTCTCACATGCATATATACACGCACGGTCTCAACTAGCCCTCTATACACACATATATGTACCTACGTGTCTCCCGCACGCACATTATCTTTAGGCCTCTCTCGCGCACATTCCCCCCCAAACACACGTCTCTCTTAGTAGTTGGCAGATATGATTCCATCATATCATTCGGTAGGATATCCCTGGCTGTTAGGCTAGATGGTAATACGAGGCAAAGTTTTACCCTAGTTCGGACCCTTGCAGTTGAGGGAAAAGCCTACTCTTGGTACTGTATATTAGTGATAGGGGTGTGTACAAAGTAAACGTGAATACTAGAGATTGTGCGTGTGTGTATACTATCGACAAACTAGCCCCCAAGCTTCTATAACATACTGGAGGCCTAGGGTTACAAATCATATATAGTCGGCTTATCACCTGTGGGAATAGAGTCCCCCACGACTCTAGTAGCTAGCTTCATGTTTTACGCTGAGTACTCCACATGGGTCTTCGTATAACGCGTCTCGGTCCAACCTATGTGGCGCAGGATGGAACCGACCCATGAGTCCTCGTGTTGACCCACCGCAACTAGAAATGATGTGCCTACTGATGACCCACAATTGTAGGGTATCTATCGTAGCCTTTTCAATAATTAAGAGTGTCGAACCCAATGAGGAGCAGAAGGAAATGATAAGCGGTTTTCAGCAAGGTATTCTCTGCAAGCACTGAAATTATTGGTAACAAATAGTTTTGTGATAAGGTAATTTGTAACAGGTAGCAAGTAATAAAAGTAAATAAGGTGCAACAAGATAGCCTAATCCTTTTTGTAGCAAAGGACAAGCCTGCACAAACTATTATATAAGGGAAAGCGCTCCCGAGGACACGTGGGAATTATCGTCAAGCTAGTTTTCGTCACGCTCATATGATTCGTGTTCGGTACTTTGATAATTTGATATGTGGGAGGACGGGTGCTTGGGTACTGCCCTTATGTGGACAAGCATCCCACTTATGATTAACCCCTATTGCAAGCATCCGCAACTACAATAGAAGTATTAAGGTAAACCTAACCATAGCATGAAACATATGGATGCAAATGAGCCCCTTACGAAGCAACTCATAAACTAGGGTTTAAGCTTCTGTCACTCTAGCAACCCATCATCTACTTATAACTTCCTAATGCCTCCCTCTAGGCCCAAACAATGGTGAATTGTCATGTAGTCGTTGTTCACATGACACCACTAGAGGGATGATAACATACATCTCATCAAGATATTGAACGAATACCAAATTCACATGACTACTTATAGCAAGACTTATCCCATGTCCTCAGGAACAAACGTAACTACTCACAAATCATATTCATGTTCATAATCAGATGGGTATTAATATGCATAATGGATCTGAACATATGATCTTCCACCAAGTAAACCAACTAGCATCAACTACAAGGAGTAATCAACACTACTAGCAACACACAAGTACCAATCTGAGGTTTGGATACAAAGATTGGATACAAGAGATGAACTAGAGTTCAAGAGGAGATGGTGCTGGTGAAGATGTTGATGGAGATTGACCCCCTCCCGATGAGAGGATCGTTGGTTATGATGATGGTGATGATTTCCCCCTCCCGGAGGGAAGTTTCCCGGCAGAACAGCTCCGCTGGGGCCCTAGATTGGTTACGCCAAGGTTCCGCCTCGTGGCGGGGGAGTTTCTTCCCGAAAGCTTGCTTATGATTTTTTCCTCGTCGAAAGACTCCATATAGCCAAAGATGGGCATCAGAGGGCCACCAGGGGGCCCACGAGGCAGGGGGCGCGCCCAGGGGGGTAGGGCACGCTCCCCACCCTCGTGGACGGTGGGTGGCCCCCCTCTCGTACTTCTTTCGCCCAATATTTTTATATATTCTGAAAATAATTCTCGTGGAGTTTTAGGACTTTTGGAGATGTGCAGAATAGGTCTCTAATATTTGCTCCTTTTCCAGCCCAGAATTCCAACTATCGGCATTCCCCCTCTTCATGTAAACCTTGTAAAATAAGAGAGAAAAGGCGTAAGTATTGTGATATAATGTGTAATAACAGCCCATAATGCAATAAATATTGATGTAGAAGCATGATGCAAAATGGACGTATCAACTCCCCCAAGCTTAGACCTCACTTGTCCTCAAGCGAAAGCCCAAATCAAAAAATATGTCCACATGTTTAGAGATAGAGGTGTCGATAAAATAAAATACGGACATGAGGGCATCATGATCATTCTTAGAACAGCAACATACATATATATATTGTAATATGATCTCTTATGCTAAAGTAACAATTCATTAACATACTCAAGTATGAATCACAAACTTCATTGAAAACTAACAAACTATAATCTCAATCATTGAAGCAATTGCAATTTATCATAACATAGGAAAGAGTTAATATAAGAGCTTCTTAGCAAGTCCACATACTCAACCATCATTTAGTCTTTCACAATTGCTAACACTCACGCGATATTTATGGTTATGAAGTTTTAATCGGGCACAGAGAAACATTGGGGCTTATAGTTTTGCCTCCCAACTTTTTACCTCAAGGGTAATGTCAACAATAATAGTTCATGAAAATCCACATCCAATTAGCCATATATATCTGGACCTTTCCAACACATTGTGCTTGCCAAAGGATAAAATGTAAAAAGGAGAGGTGAAGATCATCGTGACTCTTGCATGAAGTATAAGACAAGAATAAAAGATAGGACCTTCGCAGAGGGAAGCTGAGTTTGTCATGTGCTTTTATGATTGGATGCACAAAATCTTAATGCGAAAGAACGTCACTTTATATTGCCACTTGTGATTTGGAGCTTTATTATGCAGTCCGTCGCTTTTATTTCTTCCACATCACAAGATCATATAAAGCTTATTTTCTCCACACTAATAAAGCATACATATTTAGAGAGCATTTTTTATTGCTTGGAACTATGACAACTTACTTGAAGGATCTTACTCAATCCATAGGTAGATATGGTGGACTCTCATGGCAAGACTGGGTTTAGGGATATTTGGAAGCACAAGTAGTATATCTACTTGGTGCAAAGAAATTGGCTATAAAGAGAGGGAAAGGCAAGCTTAACATGTTGGATGATCCATGACAATATAATTTATCTTAGATGTAAGAAAACATAACCCATTACATTGTCTTCCTTGTCCAACATCAACTCTTTATCATATCATACTTTAATGAGTGCTCACAATCATAAAATATGTCCAAGATAGTATATTTATATGTGAAAACCTCTCTTTCTTTATTACTTCCTATTAATTGCAACGATAATCAAAACTATGTTTGTCAACTCTCAACAACTTTTATTCATCATACTCTTTATATGTGAAGTCATTACTCTCTATAAGATCCATATGATCTCTTTATTTCTTTTTTATTTCATCTCTTTTATTCTATTCCCTCAAGATCATAGCAAGATAATCAAGCCCTTGACTCAACACTAATCTTTATTATATATAGCTCACAGACTAGATTACATAGAAGGATCATAAAACAAATCTCACAACTAGATCATACTAAAACTTTATTCTACTAGATCAAGATATTACCAAAAGGATCGAACTAAGAAAAACGGTAAAGATAAAAGTGATGGTGATACAATACCGGGGCACTCCCCCAAGCTTGGCAGTTGCCAAGGGGAGTGCCCATACCCATGTGTTTATGTTTCCTTCCTCGGAGGTGGTGATGATGGAGTTGTTGGTGATGTAGGCTTGTCGTCCATCTTCAAAGGATGATGGAGTTGTTGGTGATGTAGGCTCACCATCATAGAAGGATGATCGAGTCTTCGAGATCCTCAAATCTGCAGCCGAACTCATCCTCTTGAACCTATATTCATACTCAAAGTTTTGGTTTTGCAGGTCATAGATCTGGGCTTGCAGGCGCTTGATTTTCTTGTGAAGCTTGAAGATAGCCTCCCCAATGTCCTTGTCATCCCATATTGTGGTTGTTGGTGAACTCCGTGATCATTATATGATTGGAGTCTAGTGCACGTTCCACCATCTCCTGGCATTTGAAAACTTGTTGCTCCATTGCCTCGAGCCTTGTCTCCATGCTTCCGGTCCTCCTTGGTCCCTCAACATCACAGATGTGCAGCAACCCCTCACGCAACTCAATGGTTTGAGGGTGTTGCAGCACCTCCACAAGGTAGGGGTTGACGACCTTCTCGAAGAAGTTGTCTTTGGGGGCACTTGAAGACGCCATGGCGATTTAGATCTGTCAGAAGAACAGCTCGAAACAAAGACAAAAGATATTTGTGTGACACGGTGGTGCAAACCTTCGGGAGATTATATAATGAATTTTTGCCGACCAAAAGAAGTATCGTGCAAGAAAACGGAGTCCGGAGGGCACACAAGGTGCCCATGAGGCAGGGGGCGCGCCCTCCACCCTCGTGGAAGCCTCGTGTCCTTTACGGACTGCTTCTTATTTTCCTATTTTCTTAAATATTCGAAAATGGAGAAAAATTGCCATTAGAACTGTTTTGGAGTCGGTTTACTTACCGTACCACGTACCTATTCCTTTTTGGTGTCTGAAACATTCTGGAAAGTGTCCCTTATGTATTCCTCCGGGGTTAAGGTTTCAATAACATTAGTTTCAACATTTATGGGATTACTTGAGATATAATGTTTGATTCTTTGATCGTTTACCACCCTCGGATTTGTGCCTTCGAAGTTGTTGATTTTTATGGCACCGGAACGATAGACCTCCTCGATGATGTCAGGACCTTCCCATTTAGAGACGAGTTTTCCTGCAAAAAATCCTAAACGAGATTTGTATAACAATACATAATCACCTACATTAAACTCACATTTTTGTATCCTTTTATCATGCCATCTTTTAACTTTTTCTTTAAATAGTTTGGCATTCTCGTATGCCTGGGTTCTCCATTCATCAAGTGAGCTAATGTCAAAAAGCCTCTTCTCACCGGCAAGTTTGAAATCATAATTGAGCTCTTTAATTGCCCAATATGCCTTATGTTCTAGTTCAAGAGGTAAGTGACATGCTTTACCATAAACCATTTTATACGGAGACATACCCATAGGATTTTTATATGCAGTTCTATAACCCAATAATGCATCATCAAGTTTATTGGACCAATTATTTCTAGATCTGTTGACAGTCTTTTGCAAAATTAATTTAAGCTCTCTATTGCTAAGTTCTACTTGACCACTAGACTGTGGATCATATGGGGATGCAATTCTATGATTAACATCATACTTAGCAAGCATTTACGAAAGGCACCATGAATAAAATGTGAACCACCATCAGTCATTAAGTATCTAGGGACTCCAAACCTCGAAAAAATAACTTCTTTAAGCATCTTAATAGAGGTGTTATGATCAGCACTACTAGTTGGAATAGCTTCTACCCACTTAGTAACGTAATCAACATCAACTAAAATATGTGTATACCCATTAGAGGAAGGAAATGGTCCCATATAATCAAAGCCCCAAACATCAAATGGTTCAATAACAAGTGAATAATTCATACGCATTTATTGACATCTACTAATATTACCAATTCTATGACATTCATCACAAGACAAAACAAACTTACAGGCATCCTTGAAGAGAGTAGGCCAATAAAAACCTGATTGCAATACGTTATGTGCAGTTCTATCTCCAGCATGGTGTCCTCCATAAGCCTTAGAGTGGCACTTGCGTAGTATCTGTTCCTGTTCATGCTCAGGTACACAACGTCTAATAACACCATCTACTCCTTCTTTATAAACATGTGGGTCATCCCAGAAGTAATGTCTTAAATTTTAGAAGAACTTTTTATTTTTGCTGGTATGTGAAACTAGGTGATATAAATTTAGCAACAATGTAATTAGCATAATCAGCATACCATGGAGTAGTACGAGAAGCATTTATGACTGCTAATTGTTCATCAGGAAAGCTATCATCAATAGGTAGTGGGTCATCAAGAACATTTTCTAACCTAGACAAGTTGTCTGCAATGGGGTTCTCAGCTCCCTTTCTATCAATAATATGCAAATCAAATTCTTGAAGCAAGAGAACCCATCTAATAAGTCTAAGTTTAGCATCTTTCTTTTCCATAAGATATTTAATAGTAGCATGATCAATGTGAACAGTTACTTTAGGATGAACAATATAAGGTCTGAACTTATCACAAGCAAATACAACTGCTAAAAATTCTTTTTCAGTAGTAGCATAATTTCTTTGGGCACTGTCTAAATTTTTACTAGCAAATTGAATAACAATAAATTTCTTATCAACTCTTTGTCCTAGAACAGCCCCTACAGCATAATCACTAGCATCACACATAATTTCAAATGGTAAATTCCAATCAGGAGGCTGAACAATAGGTGCAGAAATCAAAGCTTTCTTAAGTATTTCAAATGCTTCTACACAATCATCATCATGGACAAAAGGGACATCTTTTTGTAAGAGATTAGTCAGAGGCCGAGAAATTTTAGGAAAGTCCTTAAAGAACCTCCTATAAAAACCAGCATGACCAAGGAAACTTCTTATACCTTTAATGTCCTTAGGACACGACATATTTTCAATAGCATCAACTTTAGCTTTATAAACTTCAATACCTCTTTCAGAAATTTTATGCCCCAAGACAATACCTTCATTAACCATAAAGTGGCATTTCTCCCAATTCAAGACAAGATTAGTTTCTTCACATCTCTGCCAAACTCGATTAAGGTTGCTTAAGCAATCATCAAAAGAAGTCCCATAAACAGAGAAATCATCCATGAATACCTCAACAATCTTTTCACAAAAGCCAGAGAATATAGCTGTCATAAATCTTTGAAAGGTAGCAGGTGCATTACATAAACCAAAAGGCATACGTATATAAGCAAAAGTACCGAAAGGGCAAGTAAAAGTCATCTTTTCTTGATCCTCTTTTGACACAGGTATTTGAGAGAAACCAGAATAACCATCTAGGAAGCAAAAATGTGTATGTTTGGATAATCTTTCTAGCATTTGATCAATAAAAGGTAACGGGTAATGTTCCTTTTTAGTGGCTTTATTTAATTTGTGGAAATCAATTATCATTCTATAACCTGTAACAATTCTTTGTGGGATCAAGTCATCTTTATCATTAGGAACAACAGTAATACCTCCCTTCTTAGGGACACAATGGACGGGACTTACCCATTGACTATCAGCAATGGGATAAATTATACATGCCTCCAGAAGCTTTAGTATTTCTTTTCTTACCACCTCTTTCATCTTAGGATTTAACCGTCATTGGTGATCAACAACTGGTTTAGCATCCTTCTCCAATTTTATTTTGTGCTGGCATAGAGTGGGATTAATGCCCTTAAGATCATCAAGAGTATATCCAATAGCAGCACGGTGCTTCTTCAGAGTTTTCAATAATTTCTTTTCTTCATGCTCTGAAAGGTTAGCACTAATAATAACAGGATATATCTCTTTCTCATCAAGATAAGCATATTTAAGAGTATCACATAAAGGTTTAAGCTCAAACACGGGATCACCCTTAGGTGGAGGAGGATCCCCTAGAATTTCAACAGACAAGTTATGTTTCAAAATAGGTCCCTGTTTAAAGAATACTTCATCTATTTCCCTTCTTTTATTCATAAACATATCATTTTCATGGTCTAGCAAATATTGTTCTAAATGATCACTAGGAGGCATGGCAATAGAAGCAAGACTAATAATTTCATTTTACTAGGCAATTCTTTATCATGGGGTTGTCTACGAAATTTAGCAAAATTAAATTCATGAGACATATCCCCTAAACTAACACAAACAATATCCTTATTGCAGTCTATCTTAGCATTAACAGTATTCAAGAAGGGTCTACCAAATATAATGGGATAAAAGTCGTCTTGTGGGGAACCAAGAACAAGAAAATCAGTAGGATATTTAACTTTCCCGCGCAAGACTTCAACATCCTAACAATCCCAACTGGTGAAATAGTATCTCTATTGGCAAGCTTAATAGTAACATCAATCTCTTCTATCTCAGCAGGTGCAATATCATGCATAATTCTTTGTATAAGGAATGAGGTATTACACTTGCACTAGCAACCATATCACATAAGCCATGATAGCAATGATCTCCTATTTTAACAGAAATAACAGGCATGCCTACAACAGGTGTATGTTTATTTTTAGTATCAGGTCTAGCAATTCTAGCAGATTCATTGCAGAAGTAAATAACATGCCCATCAATATTATCGGCCAAGAGATCTTTAACCATAGCAACACTAGGTTCAACTTTCATTTTCTCAGGGGGTTTAGGTGTCTTAATATTACTTATGTTAACCATAGTTGAAGCTTTAGCATGACCCTTTATTCTAACAGGGAAAGGTGGTTTCTCAATATAAGCAGTAGGAACAACATGATCATTATAAGTGATAGTATTTTCTTCAAATTTAATATGTGCAACAACTTTTACGTCAATGGGAGGATTATATTTAAACCACTTCTCCTTAGGGAGATCAACATGAGTAGCAAAGGATTCACAGAAAGAAGCTACTATCTCAGCGTCAATTCCATATTTAGTGCTAAATTCACGGAAAGCATCGGTATCCATAAAAGATTTAACACAATCAAAATTAGGTGTTATACCTGACTCCTTACCTTCATCAAGGTACCAATCTTCAGAGTTACGTTTAATTCTCTCCAATAAATCCCATTTGAATTAAATAGCCTTCATCATAAAAGATCCAGTATAAGAAGTTTCGAGCATGGAGCGATGACTAAGAGAAAGACGAGCATAAAATTTTTGAATAATCATTTCTTTTGAGAGCTCATGATTGGGGCATGAATATAACATTGACTTAAGCCTCCCCCAAGCTTGAGCGATGCTTTCTCCTTCGCAAGGCCAAAAATTATATATATAATTATGATCACGATGAACAAGATGCATAGGATAAAACTTCTGATGAAATTCCAATTTCAATCGTTGGTAGTTCCATGATCCAATATCATCACATAACCTAAACCATTTCAATGCCTCTCCCTTCAAATATAAATGGAAGACTTTCTTGTTGATAACAGCCTCGGGCATACCTGCAAGCTTAAATAATCCACAAACTTCATCCACATAGATTAGGTGCAAATCGGGATGTAATGTTCCATCACCTGTGAAAGGATTAGCTAGCAGTTTCTCAATCATACCCAAAGGAATTTCAAAGTAAACATTTTCAATAGGTTCAGTAGGTTGAGGAGCAACTCTTTGCTCTACTGGTCGGGGTGAAGATACCCCGAACAAGCCCCTCAAAGGATTATGTTCCATAGTAACAAGTGAAGGTAAATTTCAGCACACTATATAAATTTTTCCGTACCAAATTCCAGATACCAAAGGTGCTTCACTCCCGGGCAACGACGCCAGAAAAGAGTCTTGATGACCCACAAGTGTAGGGGATCTATCGTAGCCTTTTCGATAAGTAAGAGTGTCGAACCCAACGAGGAGCAGAAGGAAATGATAAGTGGTTTTCAGCAAGGTATTCTCTGCAAGCACTAAAATTATTGGTAATAGATAGTTTTGTGATAAGGTAATTTGTAACAGGTAGCAAGTAATAAAAGTAAATAAGGTGCAGCAAGATGGCCTAATCCTTTTTGTAGCAAAGGACAAGCCTGGAAAAACTCTTATATAAAGGAAAGCACCCCCAAGGACACATGGGAATTATCGTCAAGCTAGTTTTCATCACGCTCATATGATTCGCTTTCGGTACTTTGATAATTTGATATGTGGGTGTGCCGGTGCTTGGGTACTGCCCTTACTTGGACAAGCATACCACTTATGATTAACCCCTATTGCAAGCATCCGCAACTACAACGGAAATATTAAGGTAAACCTAGCCATAGCATAAAACATATGGATCCAAATCAGCCCCTTTTGAAGCAACTCATAAACTATGGTTTAAGCTTCTATCACTCTAGCAACCCATCATCTACTTATTACTTCCCAATGCCTCCCTCTAGGCACAAATAATGGTGAAGTGTCATGTAGTCAACGTTCACATGACACCACTAGAGGGATGACAACATACATCTCATCAAGATATGGAACGAATACCAAATTCACATGACTACTTATAGCAAGACATCTCCCATGTCCTTAGGAACAAACATAAGTAATCACAAATCATATTCATGTTCATAATCAGAGGGGTATTAATATGCATAATGGATCTGAACATATGATCTTCCACCAAGTAAACCAACTAGCATCAACTACAAGGAGTAATCAACACAACTATCAACCCATAGGTACCAATCTGAGGTTTGGATACAAAGATTAGATACAAGAGATGAATTAGGGTTTGACAGGAGATGGAGCTGGTGAA
Source organism: Triticum aestivum (assembly GCF_018294505.1). Lineage (NCBI taxonomy): Eukaryota > Viridiplantae > Streptophyta > Magnoliopsida > Poales > Poaceae > Triticum > Triticum aestivum. Next base: position 166,167,909 of record NC_057806.1, read on the forward strand.
GATGTTTATGGAGATTGACCCCCTCCCGATGAGAGGATCATTGGTGATGATGATGCTGATGATTTCTCCCTCCCGGAGGGAAGTTTCCCCGGCAGAACACCTCCGCCAGAGCCCTAGATTGGTTCCGCCAAGGTTCCGCCTCGTGGCGGCGGAGTTTCTTCCCGAAAGCTTCCTATGAGTTTATTCCTTGACAAAAGACTCCATACAGCCAAGGATGGGCATCAGAGGGCGACCAGGGGGCCCACGAGGCAGGGGGCACGCCCCCCACCTTCGTGGACGGTGGGTGGCCCCCTCTGACACTTCTTTCACCCAATATTTTTTATATATTCTAAAAATAATTCCCGTGGAGTTTCAGGACTTTTGGAGATGTGCAGAATATGTCTCTAATATTTGCTCCTTTTCCAGCCCAGAATTCCAACTGCCGGCATTCCCCCTCTTCATGTAAACCTTGTAAAATAAGAGAGAACGGGCATAAGTATTGTGATATAATGTGTAATAACAGCCCATAGTGAAATAAATAGTGATGTAGAAGCATGATGCAAAATGGATGTATCACCCACCACACCACGCACTCAATCACCAGTTAATTGCATGGTGCATCCAAAAATACTTGTTCTGCATTGTGAATGTTTATATATTCTCCTAAAATATATGTCACGGGAAAGAGAAATGAAGGGCATATCTCTCCTTGTCTCCACCGGACACCCCCTCTTTCTACACCACTTTCACGTACGCACACAAACTATCTCTCGGCCCTCTAAAACTATGCATGCCCACGACACATTCATGCGTGACGGTCACTGTATTTCAAGCTAAAGCACTATACGGTCACTGGACTTCAGAATATGCTGATTATGGTCACCGTATACATTCTCGTGAAGATCATGCGGTATCTAGCTCACGATACGTCTTCGTATTTTCTTGATGACACTGACAGACTTTGCATTTGATGCGTGCTCCGTATTTTGTTGACGACACTTACGGTCATTGTATTTGAAGAGAAAGCACGATATGGTCACAGGACTTCAGAATAAGCTCATCACGGTCACCACATACATTTTGTCGTGCTAACCAACATGTGGTTGGATGGTTAGGAGGACAGTGGTTTCTCGAGCCCACCATGGTTAAAGTCCCGATGCTCACATTTATCCTGGGTTAATTTCAGTATTTTCCGGCGATGTGCGTTCAGTGGGAGGAGATGTTCCACTCGACTACGAGGCACCTATGGTGACTTCGTAAAATCTCAAGATCATATGCTGGCTCACTCTCTTGAAGGTGCTCATAGGGGTAGGGTTTGTGTGTGTGTGTGTGCTTATAGCGGTGAGTGCTTGCGCGTATATATGAGCCATTGCGTCTGTACCGTGTTAAAAAATACATGTCATGATTATACGGTCACTGGCTCACCCGTACAACTCCGTATTTTGTTGATGACACAATCAATTGACCAGTCAAACATTCCATGTGGCGCAACTAGTGTTGCAACATCGGGGCACGTAACAGTGGGGCCCACCTGTCAGCCCGTATATGAAAGAAAGAAATGGTAGTTTGAGTCTGTACTTTGTTAATAAAATACATTTTAGGGTGATCATACGGTCACTGGCTCACCATACAGCTCCATAATTTGTTGATGACATGATCAATTGACCAGTCAAATGGTCCACATTCAGCAGCGCACATTACCATAGGGCCCACCCATCAGCACGTATATGAAGGACAGAAATGGTAATAAATTAGTGCTCGGTGGGTACTCGAAGTCGTCGGACATCTGGTTGGCAGTCGCCGGCGGTGGGGGCGCGTTGATTGGGCGGTGGGGTGGGAATCGCCAGAGAAAAAGCTCGATGCGACGGGGGGGGGGGGGGGGGGGGGCTAGACGGATGGCCGGTGGGGCAGCGGACTGGCGGTGGGCAGTGGTTTCGGGGTGGGCGGGGCGGCTTGGCGGCGCGGGCCGGCGGTTCGGCCGGTGGTGGCCGGCGGCTCAGGGGGGTGGAGTTTGATGATAAACTGCAGGCCCTTGATTTCGTATCCAACGGCTGGAAAATCTAATGACCAGAGATGAAAAAGTCAGTCGACTGACGTGTAGCCTCACCCTGCACGTACACATGCACGCACGCAAGACACGCACGCATGCAGGCGTGCAACACAGACATGTACACATAACAAACACACGCACGCATGCAGGTGTGCAACACTGACACATACACATGCACTCACGAACACATGCACATACGCACACATGCATGCAACACTAAAACGTACCCTTGCATGCACGCAACACTTGCACGCCTTCATGCACACAGCACACGATGCAAGACACACGCTCAACCTATACGTGCATGCACCCTTTGCTAAGGACATGGATTGATACGTGTATTAATCAATCTTATCTGTGATCAGCAGAACATTGATGTTTGTAGCGGTCTTTATGAATCACAACGTATCGAACGGGCAATCAACATAATAGGCTTATCTACATGAAAAGGATGACGTCACACTCAATGAACAATCAGTTTATGAAATGCCCGCTTCTGACCGCCCTGGCCCACCAAAGGTTCCTCTGCTGTGCGCTGTCTGCATTGGGTCACTGACATGTAAGCCATGTACCCAAAGAGCCCACACGTCAGTGGAAGAATGGCGTGGTGTCCTACGTCAGAGTCGAGGGCGCCACTCGCTGCACGCCTGGCTGAACGCGCCTCCTTGCCGCATTCAAACGCCTCCATGAAACCCGCCCGTGTGGAAGCTGAGAAACCCACTCTGGGCACACGTCTGTTCATGACCGGGCCGACATTAAACGCAATGCCGGCCGAGCTCCTCCTGTCTGCCATCTATTTAATCTCCTATTTAAACGAGGCCAAACGCCAGCCAAGAATTGCACACCTCCGCCGCTCCCCTATCTCCTCCTTCACCATTTTGTCCACTCTTACAATGGCTTATGAAGAGTAGTTATTTCGCACAAGCCATTTGTCTAGGTTTGTATCTCTCACACACACCCACGTAGGTGGGGGACATGCACGGAGAGAAGAGGTTCATGCACAACGCACGAACTCCCGTCTCTTTCCCAACCACACCCGCGCGGGTACACGGTGGAGCTCATTTCTGTACGAAAAGGCAGCCCATGTGGTAATTTGACCGTGTACTGGTTCTCCACCTGGCGGAGGGAGGATCGTGTACCATGGGTGCACTAAAAAATTGCGACTTGACGCGTTATGTTAAAAAAGAGGCAAACCATGTGGGGCCTACCTTAGAGGCAAGGCTGTATACACTGGAGTACTTTTGATGTGTCCCGTTAACTCTTAGAACGAGGAGAAGCTTGCTTAGTACGCCGTCTCCCCCGCCCACGGGCGCGGTGGCTCGCATGATGAGGTGAAGCTTGCTTAGTACTGTATGCCTTACGCCCGTTCCCTCGCCCACGTGTGAGGTGGCTCGTAGGACTAGGATAAAATTTTACTACTCCCTCCGTTTACTCCTCGTCCCTACTACCTTGGTTAGAGAGATTATCATATTGTTTGGAATATATATGTCCTTTAGTACTCCCTCCATTTACTTATACAAGGCCACTATAAAAAAATACATTTTGCATCTATACAAGGCCACAAATAGTAATCGAGACAAAAGTTACTACTCCCTCCTTTCCAATTTATGGCTCAATTTCAAAATCTCTCCAACCAAGGTAGACGGTGAGTGGTCGAATTAATTTCGTACTCCTAGTTTGCACAAGTAATTAGTACGGTCATTTTTCTCAAGAAGTTATGTTTACCGAGGCATTAATTAGAACGAATGCATGAATGACCACTAAATTTCCATGAACTTCTACATGCATTGGTGAGTTTTCTCTTGACACTGCTTGCATCGAGTGATCTAACGCACCTCGAAATCCAACATGTGATGGTACTACTACTAGTAGTAGAATTGAGACTTATAAAACGGAAAAACGAATGTTTTTTAGATGAGCCCTATAAAACCTAGTGGGTATGTACTCCGTAAAATCAGATTTTCCCAAAGCTAAGTGCCTCAACCTTTATTTGCGTGTTTCCCTTCCTGCCTCCTTACCTCGAACAGACTATGCCAAACTCCCTTGCCTGCCGCGTGGGAAAAGACCCACCCTCGCCTTTTTTTGTCCGGGTTTGTATCGATGGATCGCGTGAAGCAGCAAAAACCCAAGCCGTGTCTTGTACTCCTCCGTCGACACTCGCTTTCATGAATTATGTACTTCCTGTCGCCGACATGTGAGACATATAGCAACCGGGTCGACATGTCAAGCACCAAATAATAGTGCAGAACAGCAGGGGAATGCACCCTAGTCGTACCGCCCAGTAGTAGTAGTAATGAGCAATGAGACATGAAATCACAATGACACACCTTCCCAGACGGACGAAGCAACCATTATTTCACACTTCGGTTCGCCATCATCTCTAACCACGTAGTATTGCTTCTACCTCAAGAGGGACACGCGCATCACCTTGGTACATCATGACACATGGGACCGCATGACAGGCCATGTCCCCCACCGTTCGCTCGGTAAAATCACCTCATTTTTACTACTATACTTCCTTTGTATCGGTTTACATGGCATACACGTCGTTCTATGTTGAGCATTTAATTGCCTATATATGTGATGAACAGTATATGCTTAGAAACTACATCCGCTTAATAATCCAATGATATACTTTTTGTGACATGGTAACTCATATTTAGTTAGTCAAATGGATGACCTAGAACTACGTGCATGCCCTATAAACTGAGACGCCTAAAAAACTGAGATGGAGAGGGTAGTTCAGTACGTATCTTTTTAGATCAATATAGTCGGGATTCACAAAGGAGCAAAACCAAGTGGTAGGCTGCACCTGTCGTGTTGGCCTAGCAACTCAAGCAGGGTCAGTCCACACACAAAATGGCGACACACTTAACAGGACCCCTTTGGCCGACACGTGGCTCATCCATCGTCTTGTTCCACGTGCAATGCACCAAATTACAGTTCGGAACAGTGGTTGGAATTGGAGGCACCCTGTTCGTAGCGCCGCAATAGTAGAAAATGAGCAATGAGGGGTCAAATCACAAAGCCCCACCTTTCCCGCATTAAGCTGGATGGACGAAGCAACCATCATTTCACTCTAGGGCGCAATAGCATAAAGAAAAGAGAAAACCAATGATGTGTGCGGCAACTACCTAGGGCACCCTAGGGTAGGGATCTCCACTACAAATCATTTTTTTAAAGCGCCTCCACTACAAATCAGATTCTCCCTTGTCCTCTTGATGAAAACCGATGATGTGTGCGGCGGTAGGGTTTGTAGGAGTACTACTATGGTGGGCAGGGCCAAGTCGTAGTAAACAGGAGAGGGACTGAGTTCGAGTCGACGCCTTAAATATGTGTGGGCCGCTTGGTTTTAGGGGAACGAGGCAGCAATTTGGGTTCGGGGACTAGTGGAGATATAGTACCTACAAAAAATTGTGGACGTGGGTTCGACCAAAAGGAAATGATGCATGGGCCCTGCATTTTGATATACTCGGGGCCCCCGTGAAATTTGCTACTCTACTCAAAACTAGTAAGGTACACATGCATTGAACGCATGAGATTTAGAAACCAAATTATGAATTAATACACACTATAGCATGTAAAGCTTTGAGTCATATATGCATGATGTAGATGTTCATTTATTTTTATAGTTCATCTCATTCAAAATCAATTAGTTTTATAAAAATGTTAAGATTCAGGGGGTTGTGCATTGTAAAGCATAAAGTAAAAAACAAATAATGGCGATTCATTTTGAAAAAAAAATCAATTATGATACGGAAGATTCTAGAACAAAGGAGAAGTGCTTGTGTTTTGAGGTTTGTGCATTATGCTTAAGTTCAACCATGGAGTCTTCTAAATTGTACATGCGGCAGATCTGGTGGAATGTTGATGATATCCAACGGCCAGTAGTGCTCGAATTTGCCATCTCTCCACTGTCGGATTAGCTTCATCCAGCGACCATCTTTCAAAGTTATTCGCACACTATATAGTTCTTGTGCCATAGTTGCATATCTTGGAAAAAAGCTACTAGTGGGTTGTACTAGCTATTTAGGAATAGAAGATGTATACATGGAAGTTGTAGGGAAAGAGATGACATGGAGTATCTCAATTCCTATGAGTAGGGATTGGAAAAGAGATGTCATTTGGTTCACATCATAGGAACTTTTCTATTGAATCTAGAGATGACATGTATCTTAATTCCTATGAGGAGGGATTAGAAAAGAGATGTAATTTGGTTCATATCATAGGAAATTTTCTATTGAATATACACTAATGTTTATTTTCCTTTGAAATTATGGGAGTATAGGAATCCATTCATATGAACCAAGTGGCTCTAAAGCTATAGAAATGATATCATGTTTATTTCCTTTGAAATTTGGAGTATATGAATCTATTCCTATGAACCAATTGGCTCTAAAGGAAAAAATCCTATAAAAATCATATCATATAGAGTTCCTATGATATTCCTCCACACCAAAGGATGGTTGAAATTGCTACAGGTGATATGATGCTCTTTCTTTGTATACTCCTCCCCCATCTTTATAGTTACCTCTCGAGGATGATTGATATGATATATACAGGGTATTCTACATGTGCAATTTGGTACACGAAAAGTCGGTAAAAGTTTGCGAGGTTCGAATTTTCAATAAAGCTATATGCACTGCATTTTGGAACGGAGGGAGCATACGTCAGTTGCTAACACTCACGTGGAAGATTTGTGTGTAGGAGGAGTGGCTGTTCTGTTAAATGACATGGCAAAACTGACACTGTCAGATGCCGATCTAACGGTTCTTACGGCGTTCGTCAGGAAAAGGCTTGTGGCGAACATTTGTCGGATAATGATTTACGGACACATGCATTGCGTTGATACGTGCCCCCCTCTCTCTCATGCACACGCACCCTCACGAGTCATGACTCGCCCGACTCCTCTCGCACCCACCGTCTATCTGCAGGTAGACGTCACACACATATGTGCTCTTCACACCCTACCCTCGGAACTTCTAAAAAACAAAAGACGTCGCGCACATTTTATTTTAGCTCACATGTCACACACTTATACTATTACTCTAGTGGCAAACGTTCTTTGGGCATAGTATATTGTACTCTCACAAAGACACGTGGTGCACGCACACACTAGTTCTCTCGCACCCACTCGCGGGTACACGTAGGAGTGCATTTTTGAAGCTGGTACAACAAAATCACTCCACTATATATCTAAGCAGGAGCCTTAGCGCTTGCTTTACTAGGGTTCCTCTCGTTCACTCTCTCATGCTCTCCAGATATAAGCAAGACATAGGTGGCCACACTCTCTCTCAGCTCACGGCTGGTCACAAATCCGGCCGGACAACCTCGACCGGGGCAGGGGTATAGGTGCATCGTTCATGCTATCGTCGGCGGTGAGGGAGGAGACCAACGGCTGCCCGCGCGTCCCGATCGGCGGCCGTGTCGTTCTCTCCGAGAGACCGCCGGCTCGGGAGGGCCTCCAACCCGTTCTTCCTCCCTGTGGTATTGTGGCCAAGATGCGCCCCCCTGACGCCATCTTTGCCACATGCTGATGACCCTTAGGTATATATTCCTTCAAAACCTGCCTTGCTCTACTGCCCCAGCTCCCCACTTGGCTTCGTGTGGATCTTTTTCTACTTCCGTCCGCTGTTCCAAAGCCACCTAGACTTTTACTATTATTAGAGGTAAAGCTAGTTCATACAGTCGACTCTAAGAGTTGGTTCAAACAGGGAAGAAAGTGGGAAAGTTGTAGCATGAATCTAGGACATGGTTCTAAGATGAAACGGGGGAAAGTAGTAGATACTAGCTACCCAACCGGTCTCTTGGTTGAAAATATGAAGAAAGCATGGTGGATGGTGAAGGGTGGGGCGAAGTGGACCTATCTCTTGGTTGAAAAGTAAAGAAAGTGACGGGTGTTGGGGGACAACGCAAATGAGAATGAGCAGGTCTAGATTTCCTGTGCTCACATAGGAAAATGTTGCCGAGGAGATAAAAAATGGGACAAATGCAGACATGCTACCTGAGTGTTTGCCGCTCTTGGCAACCACATCTGCCTCACCACTTTATTCCCCTGCTGTCCCTACGCCCATATCGCTACCGTTAATGTAAAATCACATGAACCATTAAGCAATGCCACCTAATGTCACTATAATTAATGGTCTAGTGCCGTCGATAAATTGAAGCAATGCCACCACCATTTTATGAAGTGCTTCCTTCTTGCTTTATTTCCCATGAATTGTGTTTTTGCAGTTACACTTAAATCTCACACCACTAACATTGCTTCATCCTAGTGGAGCTGAACAAATTTGATTGCACATTTCCTAACCATGTGCTACTCTCATTACATTAATACTAATGCTATTGTTTTGCATGTTAATCTAGTGGCAGTGTTGATGTGATGTGATGCTACTTACTTAAGGACACTTCCATACTGTCAATCTAGTGCCAATTATAACACAATAGATGCTGCTGTTAATCATACGCCACTGCAAATATCTGTCACTGTTTAAATAACTGTATTTCATATTTGCGAAAACAGGGATGCCTGTCTCCATATCGTTTCAGGATGTCTTTCTCCGTATCGTTTCTATTCGTGCAATCAAAAGCACACACCTCCGTATTAGTAGAACTACACAAAATGAGATGGCTATTCCTCGTTGTCATCGTCTAACCACCCGTCTTCCAGGTATTCCTACATTGGTAGTTACTAGGTAGAATGACCAACACAATATAAAAGAAGTTGATTCGTACGTTTTACTTCCTGATTGTAGTGTAGGGACGAGTGAAAACAACTAAATCCTAGTCCGGAATGCACTTTCTACCAGTTCATCCATGGACCGAGGACTAGCTGGCACGGATACATGACAGTTTTTTGGACAGGTGCGCGGACAAGAGGCATTGTGGTCTGCTTATTTCTGCAAATAGCGGTGCTTAAATTTAGTGGAATGCACAAGACTTTAAGCTGGTCAGTACCCTACATGGTTCAGTTCAACATTCTAGCTGAGAACACAATTATAATTAGTTATTCTAGAATGAGAGAACCTAACCTAGATGGTGGCAACAAGAAAAAACTAGAGTGAACTCTAGGAAATTTAAGCCTGCCGGGAGGCCCGTTGCTCTGAGAAGCCTTTCTTGTTTTTTCCTGATTTGTAAACCTTCTCACAACTTTGTCTTTGGCTGTGAACTAGTATATGTTTGTTATGAATCATTGAGATGTATAAAATTGCTTAACTTATGCTTTTCAAGTTTTTTATGAAGCCAAGCTTAATGTGAGTGTTCCACATGAACGCTGGACTAGCGTGTGAACGTTTGGAATTTACATTGTGGCCTGAGTTAACTGCATGAACCACTATAACAAGATACATTGTTGCTTATATGTCAGACAGCAGATTGTTGATTATTAGCTGGTCGATAGCCTAGTGTTGAAGCGAGCTGAGCCAAGGTGCCGTGTTTTGCACAACTGCTTACAAGTTGAGTAGCACCAACAGTGTTTACAAGTACTTATGTATACATCGGCACACAGTTCTTGAATGAGTACTCTATTTCATCAAAACACACACTGCTCGTATGATAAACTGTGACAACTTATGTCTTACCATGCCATATTCATGAAAAAACTAGTGATGACGCATCAGTTTCGGCAACAATTACGATGGTTCTCGCATGATTCACAGGCACACAAAAGTAGCAGCAGTTCCCATAGATGGATTCAAACAGAGTACTAGCCCCAGAGGGCTCGATAACAGGCAAGGTTCGGATAATTAGACACAACCCAAACTACTATTGAACACTAGCTGGGGCAACTATTTCATGCCTCGGTCTAATTTGGGCTGGACACAAGATGGACCTTGCCATGAACATCATCGAGGACATCCGGCATCAGCTCAATCCTGTGAACCTTCATGAAGACAACCTTGTGGCCTTGCCACTCATAAACTTGTTTGTGGAGGCATGCCACGTCATCTTCCTGCGTAAGCTTGACAAGAACAGTATGCCTCACAAACGAAGGAGTAGCTTTGAACTTCTTGTGCTTCAGTACACCCTGGACAACATGCCTGACAGCAGTGAGGCCGGAATACAACTCTTCATTGGTATAAGCGCAAATGGCTTCCAGGATCCAATAGCCTAAAAACTTTGTTTTCCCAGTGTGTATATTCAGGTCATCTGCCTCATAGCGAGTGACATGTACAACCACATAATCCTTGTCTGCATCCGGGCTCTAATTGAAACAGAAACAAATTCTGAATTACTTTCTAGTATAAGAAACACAAGTTATTTAAACCACTATGTATAGCATGGCATCGAAGCTAATAAAATTTTGCATTATTCATCACCACATACTTAGATGAAAAACCATAATCGAGATCAGCTAAGAAGAAAATCACCTTGGGCAGCTCAGCTGGGGGCGGGGGGGGGGGGGGACATCCTCGAAGGGGGAAAACTGCTCCTGCAGTGCCACGGGGGCTGTAACCTCAAACGGAGTGTTGACCATCTCAGTAGTGGCCGTGAGCGTATCTGGGGTCGGTTCGGTGGCTGCCTCCATCTTCTTGGAGCTCTCTGTCTCGTGGGGATCAGCCTGCCGCGTCTGCTCCAATATCGGCAGATCTTTGCCTGGTTCTCCTTAGTCCATCATGAAACTGACGAATACTAGGAGACCACTGAAAGGAAAACACAATCGCAATGACAATGAAACAAAAAAGAGAGTGAGGATCGGTTAGTGATTTGCAAAAGTTCTTTTCTTCTCTGAACGAAAATATACGAACATCACGGACCCGCTTACCTTCCCTTCGTTGGGAGAGAAGAACAGTGGCAGATGCGAGTGTTGCCTTTCTTGAAGACAGTGAGGGAGAAGGGGATTCAATGAAGAGTGAAATGATGGTTGCTTCGTCCATCAAACTTAGACTGCGGGGAGGTGGGGTTTTGTGATATGATGGCTCATTACTGCCGTGCTATGACCGGGGTGACTCTCCGCCTGCATACTGCCTTCTAATTTGGTGGATGGCATTTGGGCCCGCGCGCTGCATGGCCCGCATGTCGGTGAACAAAAGTATAATGGCATTCAGTAGAGGGAGACGTTTCGATGACCTAGGAGGAGCCAGAAGCGGTATTGTATCCACTGTACTAGTAGTAATTGTTTTTCTAGGTAGCTGTAGAGTGTTTCCACTGTACTAGTAGTAATTGTTTCTCTAGGCTCAAGACAAAACAGCCCATCCACACTAGTAAATAGTAAAATCAATTCAAAAGTCCATATATTTACTAAATGAGAGGCGCTACCCACACCTAGCACACCGCCCCCCAAAAAAACCTGGGTGTTCTTCTTCCTCCTCACTCCCACCTCACATCAGCTCGCTTCACTCGTACCCCCAAATTCCTCACCTCACTCCCACAGAAAACCCCAGATCCCCTTCTTCCTCACTACTACAGAAAAACCCCAGCTCCCCTTCTTCTTCAATCGCACTACAACTAGGCTCGTCATTCGTTACTCCGCTCAAATCTGTGAACGCGACGCCCTCGAGAAAAATGGAGTTGGCTGACCCCAGCACCAAGAAGATGAGGCTCCCGCTAGCGGTGACACCTGTTGTAGATCCCGCACCCGGCAGTGCGGGGAGAAGCGGCGATCCCGCCCCCACCGGATCCCAGGAACCCGTAGAATCTCATGTGGACTGCATCAGTGATCTCCCGGACATCGTCCTTGGGGAGATCACCTCGCTTCTCCGCACCAAGGATTGCTGCTGCACCCAAGTCATCTCAATTCGGTGGCACCCTCTATGGCGCGTCGTGCCCCTTAATCTCGACTGTCGTCAGCTATATCTCTTCAATGATTTTGAAATCCCTAGAGCCATCATCTCCTCCCACCAGGGCTCTGTTCAAAGCCTCTGCATCCTGTCATGCTAGCTGAGCAAGCATACCATGCCCTGCATGGTGGACACCTGGCTGAAATCCCCTGAATTCACAGAACTACAGATGCTTGAGTTCTACTATTCCCCTAGGAATGACCTACCAGATACTGAACGCCATCTACCTGTGCCCTCAGCACCGATGTCCATCTCACGGTTTTCCTCCTCTCTCCACACCGCCACATTTGCAATGTGCGACCTACCAGACAATCTGGTACTAAACCTTCAAGTCCCATTTCTCAAGAAACTTTCACTTGTGCGGGTTCATATATCGGAGCCCTCATTGCGCATCATCATCCACTCCAGTTGCCCTGTCCTGGAGTGCTTGGTGCTTGTTTTCACAGTTAGAATCAGTTGTCTCCAAATAAAGTCGCCTAACCTTGTAAGAATTGGAATTTCTTTTGAGGAAAGGCAGCTCGTCATCCAAGATGCCCCTTCACCTCAAAGGTTGATGCTTAACTCTAGTTATTCACCGTTGCAAATAACCGTCCTCTCTGCGCCTAAACTGGAGACCTTGGGTGTAATACATGATCTCTGTGCTCATTTCAATATGGTGTTTGGCTCCACAGTTCTTCAGGTACTTTATATTATCATCTACACTTGTAACCATAAGCTGCATTTTAAATTTCTGCGCATAAGTTATATGTCATCTTGGAGTACACATTTTTTACTAATATTATGTTCTATGCTCAATGAAGAGTTTCTCCATGGATGGCCCATCAATGGTGCTGGATTCTGTCAAGATCTTATATATCCAAATGAATAGTTTTGATCCGGACAAGATTATTGGCTTGCTACAATGCTTTCCATGTCTGGAGAAGTTGTATATAAAGGTGATAATTTCACGCACATTGGAAGCCCGCATATAGTGTACTAGAATTAACCATTCAGCTGTTGCTCTTTCGACACTCTTTTTTAGACCTTAACTTTTTTCAATCTTCATGTCTATTTAGGCAACAGGACAGGGTAAGAAAGTTATAACCAATCGGTGGATTCGTAAGCATCGGGATTTTCTCACTTCTCATGAGATTCATTGAAGACAATAACGCTAGAACGATATGTAGCCAACCATGCAAACACTAGATTTGTCACATTCTTCCTGCTGAATGCGAGGTTACTATTGTCCATCAGGCTTAAGTTTATCAGCAGCATGGTTTTGACGGTTGGGGATGTGGAAGAGCAAAAAAAGGAGTTTCAGGTGGGCAAAAGAGCTTCTGAACATGCAGGGCTTCTATTTACAACATATTGTGGTCATAATCCAGTAAATTTTACGACCCAGGATGTTCAATCTATGGACCTAACCAATCCATTTGACAGTGACTTCCGAAAACAGTGCTGGAGTTAGATGTTGTTGCCCTTTTCAACCTGGTTTTTTTTTGTAAACTTGATGAACAATTAACCCTCGTGCTTTTGTACAGTTTGTAAGCTGGAGTTAGATGTTCTTGCCCTTTTCAACTCGGCTGTGACTGTCATATTTTCTTTGAAGCAAGGCAAATGGCTTGCCAGTGGTTTAATTTAGAGTGAAATATTATAACAACTAACAAATCCCAACCAAGGGAAATAACACCACTCTCGCCGGCTGCTTGAGCTCACTATGCATTACAGAAGCAAAGTGATTAGCCCCCACGAGCACCCACAATCTTATTTCGAACTAACACATCAAATGGGCTATAAATTTTCATAGGAAAGGCTGCATGACCGTGACAGATTTGGATTCTGACATTTGGGACCCGCAAGGAAATAGCCTATCCAAGGTGGTGTCGACTTACTAGCCAGTCAACAAACGATTCTGCCTACCAGCCGGTTGATTGACATCCAACATCTGTCGTGTATCTTCTATCTCTTGTCTTCTTCTTCCTCCAGCCACCCAAACCAAACCACCCTGTCAGCCCCGCCTGCTCCCGCCTCCCATGGCTGGCTGGGCCTCCGCCACCCTATCATACGTACCCTCCAACATTGGCCAGTCCCTCCCTCTATTACCCCACACGTCCTGTTATTCTCCGTCGACGTCAGCCCCAACACACACCCGCACCTGAACCAGTCAACCCTCATACTCCCCTCCACCTGCGACTGGACCGACACATCTTCCACGGCTCCTGTTCGTTCCGTCCGAGGCCTCGCCATCGTCCTCCGCCTCGCGGCCTTGGTTCGCTTGCCGTGTGCGGTGTTCCGCCCTCTTGCGTTGTCAACGTCGTCAACAACCGAGAGGAACAAGGAGATGATTGTACGTGGAGAGGATGACAGTAGGGACCCACTAGTGTCATGGCACTACGCAAGCAAGTGCCTCTATATTACAAGCCCAAAATATGGTTCCTCCTAATGGTTGGACATCTGGGGCTCACGCCATTGTCAACGTAGTCAATAAACGAGAGAATTACACTACGAGCGGCTGACACCAGGGACCCAGCAGGTCGTACAGTTTTTTTTGAGGAACAAGTAGTTGTTATTTATACTAGTTTTAGCAACGGATCAGGGTAACAACGGGGCTGTTCGGGGGCTGTGGCCCGTCTAGCTAGGGTTTTATACCCAAACGAGGCCTACTTGCTTTATCAGCCCTGCTGGGTGCTACCTCTTGAGCATGGGTTGGTTTTCCCTTGAAGAGGAAAGGGTGATGCAGCAAAGCAGCGTAAGTATTTCCCTCAGTTTTTGAGAACCAAGGTATCAATCCAGTAGGAAACCACGCGCGAGTCACCTCGTGCCTACACAAACAAATAAGAACCTCGCAACCAACGCGATAAAGGGGTTGTCAATCCCTTCACAGCCACTTGCAAGAGTGAGGATCTGATAGAGATAATAATAAGAAAAATATTTTTGGTATTTTTATGATATAGATTGAAAGTAAAGATTGCAAAATAAAATAGATTGGAAACTTGTATGATGGAGAAAAATAGACCCGGGGGCCATAGGTTTCACTAGTGGCTTCTCTCAAGATAGCATAAGTATTACGATGGGTGAACAAATTACTGTCGAGCAATTGATGGAAAAGCGAATAATTATAGGACTATCTAGGTATGATCATGTATATAGGCATCACGTCCGTGACAAGTAGACCGACTCCTGCCTGCATCTACTACTATTACACCACACGTCACCGCTATCCAGCATGCATCTAGAGTATTAAGTTCATAAGAGCGGAGTAACACTTTAAGCAAGATGACATGATGTAGAGGGATAAACTCATGCAATATGGTATAAACCCCATCTTTTTATCCTTGATGGAAACAATACAATACGTGTTGTTTCCCTTTCTGTCACTGGGATCAAGCACCGTAAGATTGAACCCAAAGCTAAGCACTTCTCCCATTGCAAGAAAGATCAATCTAGTAGGCCAAACCAAAATGATAATTCAAAGAGACTTACGAATATAACCAATCATACATAAAAGAATTCAGAGAAGATTCTAATATTGTTCATAGATAATCTTGATCATAAACTCACAATTCATCTAATTTCAACAAACACACCGCAAAAGAAGATTACATCGAATAGATCTCCAAGAGAATCGAGGAGAACTTTATATTGAGATCCAAAGAGAGAGAAGAAGCCATCTAGCTAATAACAATGGACCCGAAGGTCTGAGGTAAACTACTCACACATCATCAGAGGGGCCATGGAGTTGATGTAGAGGCCCTTCGTGATCAATGCCCCCTCCGGCGGAGCTCTGGAAAAGGCCCCAAGATGGGATCTCTTGGGTACAGAAGGTTGCGGCAGTGGAAATAGGGTTTCGTGGTGCTCCTGGATGTTTTCGGGGTATGTGAACATATATAGAGGAATAAGTAGGTCGGTTGAGCCACGAGGGGGGAGGGCGCGCCCAGGGGGGGTAGGCGTACCCCCTGCCTCGTGGCCACCTCGTTGGTTGCTTGACGTCCACTCCAAGTCCTCTGGATCACATTTGTTCCAAAAATCACGCTCCCGGAGGTTTCATTCTATTTGGACTCAGTTTGATATTCCTTTTCTGCCAAACACTGCAATAGGCAAAAAAACAGCAATTTGGGCTGGGCCTCTGGTTAATAGATTAGTCCAAAAAATAATATAAAAGTGTAAAATAAAGCCCATTAACATCCAAAACAGATAATATAATATCATGTAACAATAAAAAATTATAGATACGTTGGAGACGTATCAAGCATCCCCAAGCTTAATTCCTGCTCGTCCTCAAGTAGGTAAATGATAAAAACGGAATTTTTGATGTGGAATGCTTTCTAGAGTATTCTTTAATGTATTTTTCTCTATTGTGGCATGAATGTTCAGACCCAAAAGATTCAAGATAAAAGTTTATTATTGACATAAAAATAGTAATACTCCAAGTATGCTAATCAAGCAATTATATCTTATAAAAATACATAGCCAAAGAAAACTTATCCCTACAAAGTCATATAGTCTAGCCATGCTTCATTTTCATCACACAAAATGCGCTCATCATGCACAAACCCGATGACAAGCCAAGCAATTGTTTCATACTTAGCCTTTTCAAACTCTTCCAACTTTTACACAATATATGAGCGCGAGCCATGGACATAGCACTATGGGTGGAATAGAATATGATGATTGAGATTGTGTGAGAAGACAAAAAGGGAGAAAGTCTCACATTGACGTGGCTAATCAATGGGCTATGGAGATGCCCACTAATTGATGTAAATGAAAGGAGTAGGGATTGACATGCAACGGATGCACTAGAGCTATAAATATATGAAAACTCATCAAAGAAACTAAGTGGGTGTGCATCCAACTCACTTGCTCACGAAGACCTAGGGCATTTGAGGAAGCCCATCATTGGAATATACAAGCCAAGTTCTATAATGAAAAATTCCCACTGGTGTATGAAAGTGACAAAATAAGAGACTATCTATCATGAAGATCATGGTGCTACTTTGAAGCACAAGTGTGGAAAAAGGATAGTAGCATTGTCCCTTCTCTCTTTTTCTCTTTTTTTTATTTGGGCCTTCTTTCTTTCTTTTTCTTTTGGCCTCTTTTTTCGTCCGGAATCTCATGCCGACTTGTGGGGGAATCATAGTCTCATCATCCTTTCCTCACGTGGGACAATGCTCTAATGATGGTCATCACACTTTTATTTTCTTACAACTCAAGAATTACAACTCGATACTTAGAACAAAATATGACTCTATGTGAATGCCTCCGGCGGTGTACCGGGATATGCAATGAATCAAGAGTGACATGTATGAAAAATTATGAACGGCGGCTTTTTCCACAAATACGATGTCAACTACATGATCATGCATGGCAATATGACAATGATGATGCATGTCATAATAAATGGAATGGTGGAAAGTTGCATGGCAATATATCTCGGAATGGCTATGGAAATTCCATAATAGGTAGGTATGGTGGCTGTTTTGAGGAAGATATAAGGAGGCTTATGTGTGATAGAGCGTATCATATCACGGGGTTTGGATGCACCAGCGAAGTTTGCACCAACTCTCAAGGTGAGAAAGGGCAATGCACGATACCGAAGAGGCTAGCAATGATGGAAGGGTGAGAGTGCGTATAATCCATGGACTCAACATTAGTCATAAAGAACTCACATACTTATTGAAAAAATCTACAAGTCATCAAAACCAAGCACTACACACATGCTCCTAGGGGGATAGATTGGTAGGAAAAGACCATCGCTCGTCCCCGACCGCCACTCATAAGGAAAGCAATCAAAGAACACCACATGCTTCAAATTTGTCACATAACTTTTACCATACGTGCATGCTACGGGACTTGCCAACTTCAACACAAGTATTCATCAATTTCACAATTACTGAACTAGCACACCTCTAATATTACCACCTTTATATCTCAAAATATCTATCAAGCATCCAACTTCTCTTAGCATTTAAAATTTATAACCAAAGTGAATTACCATGTTGTTCTAAAGGACTCTCAAAATGATATAAGTGAAGCATGAGAGATCAATTATTTCTATAAAATAGAACCACCGCCGTGCTCTAAAATATATAAGCGAAGCACTAGAGCAAAAATTATCCAACTCAAAAGATATAATTGAAGCACATAGAGTAGTCTAATAAATTCCAATTCATGTGTGTCTCTCTCAAAAGTTGTGTACAGCAAGGATGATTGTGGCAAACTAAAAAGCAAAGACTCAAATCATACAAGATGCTCCAAGCAAAACACATATCATGTGGCGAATAAAAATATAGCTCCAAGTAAAGTTACCGATGGACCAAGACGAAAGAGGGGATGCCTTCCGGGGCATCCCCAAGCTTAGGCTTTTGGTTGTCCTAGGATTTTACCTTGGGGTGCCTTGGGCATCCCCAAGCTTAGGCTCTTGCCACTCCTTGTTCCGTAATCCATCAAATCTTTACCCAAAACTTGCAAACTTCACAACACAAAACTTAAAAGAAAATCTTCGTGAGCTCCGTTAGAAAAAAGAAATAAACCACCACTTCAAGGTACTGTAATGAACTCATTATTTATTTATATTGGTGTTAAATGTACTGTATTCCAACTTTTCTATGGTTCATAAACTCTATTACTAGCCATAGATTCATCAAAATAAGCAAACAACACACGAAAAAACAGAATCTCTCAAAAACAGAACAGCCTGTAGTAGTCTGTAGGTTTCGAATACTTCTAAAACCCAAAAAATTCTAAAATAAATTGCTGGACGTGAGTAATTTATCTATTAATCATCTGCAAAAATAATTAACTAAATAGCACTCCCAATAGAAAATGGTAGCAATTCTCGTGAGTGCTAAAGTTTCTGGTTTTTACAACAAGATCAGAAAGACTTCCCCCAAGTCTTCCCAACGGTTCTACTTGGCACAAACACTAATTAAACACAAAACACACAACCAAAAAATAGGCTAGACAAATTATTTATTACTAAACAGGAAAAAAAAGCAAGGGATAAAAATAAAATTTGGTTGCCTCCCAACAAGCGCTATCGTTTAATGCCCCTAGCTAGGCATAAAGGTGAGGATAAATCTAGGTGTTGCCATATTTGGTAGGTAATCTGTAGGTGGCTCTCATAATAGATTCATATGGTAATTTAATTTTCTTTCTAGGGAAGTGTTCCATGCCTTTCCTTAACGGAAATTGGAATCTAATATTCCCTTCCTTCATATCAATAATTGCACCAATCGTTCTAAGGAAAGGTCTACCAAGAATAATAGGACATGAAGGATTGCAATCTATATCAAGAACAATGAAATCTACGGGCACATAATTCCTATTTGCAACAATAATAACATCATTAATCTTTCCCATAGGTTTCTTAATAGTGGAATCCACAAGGTGCAAGTTTAAAGAACAATCATCAAATTCACAGAAACCTAGCAAATCACACAAAGTTTTTGGGATCGTGGAAACACTAGCACCCAAATCACACAAAGAATAGCATTCATGATCTTTAATTTTTATTTTTATTGTAGGTTCCCACTCATCATAAAGTTTTCTAGGTATAGAAACTTCCAACTCAAGTTTTTCTTCGTAAGATTGCATCAAAGTATCAACAATATGTTTAGTAAAAGATTTATTTTGACTATAAGCATGAGGAGAAATTAGCACGGATTGCAACAAGGAAATACAATATGTCAAAGAGCAATTATCATAATTAAATTCCTTGAAATCCAAGATAGTGGGTTCATTGCTATTTAATGTTTTGACCTCTCCAATCCCACCTTTATCAATTTTTGCATCAAGATCTAAAAACTCTGAATCATTGGGACGCCTTCTAACTAAAGTTGACTCATCTCCAGTCCCATCATTATCAAGATTCATATTCCAAAACAAGGATTTAATAGGGGACACATCAATCACTTTTAGATCTTCATCTTTATTATCTAACTCTTCTGGTTTAGTGGCCATCTTATTAACTAAAGTGGCCTGCTTATCAGAAATTTGGGCAATTAATTTTTCAAGATGAGCAAACTGAGATTTCAAACCATAAAATTCCTTAGACATATCATCGAGCTCTTTATTCATGAAACCAATAAAACCTTTTTGTTCTTTAAGCTCGTTTCTAAAGGAATTATTATGCTCAAACTGCAAGGACATAAGACTTCTAACGTTGTTTTCGATTTATTCCAACCTTCTAAGGTGAGGATCAACACCTTTTGGTAAAGCCATAAGGGCAACAAGAAACAAGAGGCAAGCGAAAAAAGGGAAATAGAAAGAGAGGGCGAATAAAATGGCAAGGGTGAAGTGGGGGAGAGGAAAGCGAGAGGCAAATGGCAAATAATGTAATGTGAAGGGTAAGAGTTGTGATGGGTACTTGGTATGTCTTGACTTGGCGTAGATCTCCCCGGCAACGGCGCCAGAAATCCTTCTTGCTACCTCTTGAGCATGCGTTGGTTTTCCCTTGAAGAGAAAAGGGTGATGCAGCAAAGCAGTGTAAGTATTTCCCTTAGTTTTTGAGAACCAAGGTATCAATCCAGTAGGAGACCACGCGCGAGTCACCCTGCACCTACACACACAAATAAGAACCTCGCAACCAACACAATAAAGGGGGTGTCAATCCCTTCACAGCCACTTGCAAGAGTGAGATCTGGTAGAGATAATAATAATAAGATAAATATTTTTGGTATTTTTATGATATAGATTGAAAGTAAAGATTGCAAAATAAAATAGATTGGAAATTTGTATGATGGAGAATAGACCCGGGGGCCATAGGTTTCACTAGTGGCTTCTCTCAAGATAGCATAAGTATTACGGTGGGTGAACAAATTACTGTCAAGCAATTGATAGAAAAGTGAATAATTATGAGAATATCTAGGTATGATCATGTATATAGGCATCACGTCCTTGACAAGTACACCGACTCCTGCCTGCATCTACTACTGTTACTCCACACAACGACGGCTATCCAGCATGCATCTAAAGTATTAAGTTCATAAGAACGGAGTAACGCCTTAAGCAAGATAACATGATGTAGAGGGATAAACTTATGCAATATGATATAAACCCCATCTTTTTATCCTCGATGGCAACAATACAATACGTGACGTTTCCGTTTCTGTCATTGGGTCGAGCACCCCAAGATTGAACCCCAAGCTAAGCACTTCTCCCATTGCAAGAAAGATCAATCTACTAGGCCGAACCAAACTGATAATTCAAAGAGACTTGCAAAGATAACCAATCATACATAAAACAATTCAGAGAAGATTCAAATATTGTTCATAGATAATGTTGATCATAAACCCACAATTCATCGGATCTCGACAAACACACCACAAAATAAGATTACATCGAATAGAACTCCAAGTGAATCGAGGAGAACTTTGTATTGAGATACAAAGAGATAGAAGAATCCATCTAGCTAATAACTATGGATCCGAAGGTTTGAGGTAAACTACTCACACATCATTGGAGGGGCCATGGAGTTGATGTAGAGGCCCTCCGTGATCAATGCCCTCTCCGGCGGAGCTCCGGAAAATGCCCCAGGATGGGATCTCTTGGGTACAAAAGGTTGCGGCGGTGAAAATAGGATTTCGTGGTGCTCCTAGATGTTTTCAGTGTATGTGAACATATATAGGAGGAAGAAGTAGGTCGGTTTAACCACGAGAGGCCCATGAGGGGGGAGGGCGTTCCTAGGGGGGTAGGCGCGCCCCCTACCTTGTGGCCACCTCATTGGTTGCTTTATGTCCACTCCAAGTCCTCTGGATCATGTTTGTTTCAAAAATCACGCTCCCGAAGGTTTCATTCTGCTTGGACTCCGTTTGATATTCCTTTTCTACGAAACACTGAAATAGGCAAAAAAAACCGCAATTTGGGTTGCACCTCCGGTTAATAGGTTGGTCCCAAAAATAATATAAAACTGTAAATTAAAGCCCATTGACATCCAAAACAGATAATATAATAGCATGGAACAATAAAAAATTATAGATATGTTGGAGACGTATCACTGGGCTGCAAATCTTTCTGGACGAGGAGAGTTTCATTCAGTTTGCCCAGAAATTGGTTGTACATTTTTAAAACACATCAAACCGGGAATTAGTTTCAATTTTTTTTCATTACAAGATTTTAAATTCCATTGATTTTTATGAGTGGACAATTATTTGGATTTTATATTTATATAAATTATTTTTCAAAATAGTTTGAATGTGAATCGATATTTCGGGATTAAAAACAGTTGACCACACCGAAATATGCAAAATTTCGTATACTTTTTAATCGTGGCCACAATATGGGGTGTAAAGCTAACAAAAAGAAGATGGGCTCCAAAAAAATTCTTAAGAATTAGCAAATGGGCTATACATTATTAGAAATAATGCACACGAGAGCAGTGACTGTTGGATGTCCATCCAACGGCTGTCGTGCTTCTTCAATCTCTGCTCTTCCTGCTCCAGCCACTGAAACAAGCGCCGGCGGGACTGTCTGCTCCCTCCTCCCGTGGCCGGCTATGCTGCCGTGCAGGCCTCACCGCCCCACCGTACTCCCATCGCTGGCCTAGCCATCCCTCTATTCACCCACACCTGCTGTTATTCTCCGGGGATGGCAGACGAACCAGTAAAACCTCGTACTCCTTCACGTGGGAAACAATTGCCGAGTCTTCCCTGGCTCTGTGTCGTTCCCTTCCTAGGCCTCGCCGTCATCCACCGCCCTGGTGCTCTCGGCACGGCCTGGTCAACGTGGTCAATGAACGACATCCATCGGAAGTGGAGTGTACGTGGAGAGGCTGGCAGCTGGGTCCATGACTGCATGCAAGGAAATGCCTCCTTATTACGTGCAAAATAATGATTCCTCCACCTGACAGCTAGGACCCACAGGAAGGGCTTCTGTATTTCACGAAAAAAACGTTCCCCCCGCTGACAGGTCGGACCCACAAGCTATATCTTCGCACGCAAGGAAGTGCCTCCTTATTACGCACAAAAAAATGAATACCCCCTGCTAGCTAGGACCCACCATAGTGGGTGGCTGACTTGTGGGCCTAGTAAGTTGACGGGGACGGAGGGCTTTGTCAACTTAGTCAATATGAACGATTCTAGCACCAGTGACCGTACGGTGTCCATCCAACAGACATAGTGCTTCTTCAACCTCTAGTCTTCTTGCTCCAGCCATCCAAAGCAGCGCCGGTCATGCCACCTGCTCCTGCCTCCTGTGGCTGGTTGTGCTGCCGCGGAGGCCTCACCGCCCCCATACTACTCCCACCGCTGGCCAGGCCATCCCTCCACTCACCCACACCCCCTGTTATCTTGCGGCGACGACAGCCTCACACCGCAGCCGAACCAGTGAACCCTCGTACTCCTTTCCGCGTGGGCATCCACTGTCGCGTCTTCCCCGGCTCCGCGTCTTCCCCTTCCTAGGCCTCTCCATCATCCACCACCTTGGTGCTCTCGACGCGGCATGGTCAATGTGGTCAATGAATGACTTCCATCAAAAGAGTATTGTAAGTGGAGAGGCTGACAGCTGGGTCCATGGCCAAAGCCCATTTTTTTGTGATTTGCCAAGTAAGTCGCTTTATCAGGCCTGTTGGGCTGCAAATCTTTCAAGACGAGGAGAGCTTCATTCGGATAGCCGAGAAAATGGCCTACCAGTAATGAGAAATGGGTTCTACATTTTTAAAACACATCAAACCGGCAATTAGTTTCAAATTTCTTTTTTTTTTTCATTTCGAGATCTTAAATTGCATTGATTTTTATGCATGGACAATTTGTTGGATTTTATATTGATATACATTTATTTTTAAAATCAGTTTGAATGTGACTCAAAATTCCTGGATTAAAAATAGTTCAGACCGCATCGAAATATGCAAAATTTTGTATAATTTTTTAACCGTGGCCACAATATGGGCTGTAATGCTAACAAAAATAATATGGGTTCCAAAAAAACCTTAAGAATTAGCAAATGGGCTCTAAATTATTAGAAATAATGGCAGATGGGTTGTACGCTGTTTTCCACAGATTTGTGGCTTTCCTAAGAAAAGGTTGACGCACAAGAAGTGACTGTTGGATGTCCATCCAATGGCCGTCGTGCTTCTTCAATCTATGCTCTTCCTGCTCCAGCCGCTCAAATAAGAGCCGGTGGGACTGCCTGCTCCCTCCTCCCCGCTGTCGGCTGTGCTGTCGTGCAGGCCTCACCGTCCTACCGTAGTCCCATCGCTGGCCTAGCCATCCCTCTACTCACCCACACCTGTTGTTATTCTCCGGCGACAGCAGACGAACCAGTGAACCCTCATATAGTCGTACTCCCCTCCGCGTGGGAAACAACTATTGAGTCTTCCTTGGCTCCATGTCGTTCCCTTCCTAGGCCTCCCCGTCGTCCACCGCCCTGGTGCTCTCAGCGTGGCCTGGTCAACATGGTAAATGACCGACATGCATCTGAAGTGGACTGTACGTGGAGAGGCTGACAGCTGGGTCCATGGCCGCATGCAAGGAAATGCCTCCTTATTACGCGCAAAATAATGA
Source organism: Triticum aestivum (assembly GCF_018294505.1). Taxonomy (NCBI): domain Eukaryota; kingdom Viridiplantae; phylum Streptophyta; class Magnoliopsida; order Poales; family Poaceae; genus Triticum; species Triticum aestivum. The sequence goes on from NC_057806.1 coordinate 166,192,193, forward strand.
TTCCTCCACCTAACATCTGGGACCCATCGAAAGGGCCTCTGTATTTCGCGAAAAAAAGTTATCGCCGCTGACAGCTCGGACCCACCAGCTATATCTTCACATGCAAGGAAGTGCCTCCTTATTACGCAGAACAAAATGAATACTCCCCCTTGCTAGCTGGGACCCAGTATAGTGGCAGGCTGACTTGTGGGACTACTAAATTGACGGGGACAGAGGGCCTTGTCAACTTAGTCAATATGCACGATTCTAGCTCTAGTGACCATACGATGTCCATCCAATGGCCGTAGTGCTTCTTCAACCTCTGGTCTTCTTGCTCCAGCCGCCCAAACCAGCGCCGGTCGTGCCTCCTACTCCTGCCTCCCGTGGCCGGTTGCGATGCGGCGGAGGCCTCACTGCCCCCTACTACTCCCATCGCTGGCCAGGCCATCCCTCTACTCACCCACACCCCCTGTTATTCTGTGGCGACGGTAGCCTCACACCGTAGCGAACTAGTGAACCCTCATACCCCTCTACGCATGGGCATCCACTGCTGCCTCTTCCCCGGCTTCGCGTCATCCCCTTCCTAGGCCTCGCTGTCGTCCACCGCCCTGGTGCTCTCGGCGCGGCGTGATCAAATGGTCAAGGAACAGCTTCCATCGGACATGGACTGTACATGGAGAGGCTGACAGCTGGGTCCACGGCCACAGCAAGGAAGTGCCTCCTTATTACGCACAAAATAGTTATTCCTCCACCTGACAGCGGGGACCCACCGGACGGGCCACCATATTTCACGAAAAAATGTTTCCCCCTGACTGCTGGGACCCACCAGCTACATCTTCGCACGCAAGGAAGTGCGTCCAGGCAAAAAAATGATTCGCCCCCTAACTGCTGGGACCCACTAGCTACATCTTCGCACGCAAGGAAGTGCCTGACAGTCGGGACCTGGTCGAAGCGTATGTAGCATTGTCATTCTGGTCACGAACGTGTACGTACATACTGGTCATTGTAGAGGTGCGCATGTGTCGTAGTAGAGGCGCGCACGTAGCATGTACACGTACGTACAGCGGCCAGTGTGCAAGAAAGAAAATATGGCCACGTACGTACATACAGGCGGGGTCTCGAACGCCTACTCGCCCATATGTACGGCCAGGGCTCGTGTACATGGCTGGGTCAGAATGGAGCAACAGCATCGTTGTTTCCCGCAAAAAAACAACAATGTGGTCGTCGTGTTCATGGGGAGGCAACGGAATGCGTCGTGTTCATCTGGGGGCAACGAAACGCGTGGGAGCCAATCGGCTTGGACGGAACTGCCAATGGAAATGAGGCCTGGCGTACCACAGAACGGAGGAAACGACCTTGTGTTCGACCAGCCACGTTCAAAATGGGATCCTGTTCATCGGGAGGGGTCTGGCGTACCACAAAACGGAGGAAATGGACCTCCTACGGTCGAAACGGGGTCCTGTTGATCGGGAGGGTGTGGCGTACCGCAAAACAGAGGAAATGGACTTCTGTTGGAGCGCTACGGTCGAAACAGGGGTCATGTTCATCGGGAGGGGTGTGGCGTACCGCAAAACGGGACTTCATGGGATACTATTCGTCTCCACCGTTGACCCCCTCCAGCCTCCACCGGCTACTGTTCATCCATCGTCGACCTCCTCCAGCCTCCACCTGCGACTGTTCATCCATGGGCTCCTGTTCATCCAGCCTCCACCGCGCGCTACTCCACCGGCTACTGTTCAACCAGCCCTCTCCACAGGCTCCTGTTCAACCACCCCTCCACGGGCTACTGTTCATCCAGCCCTCCACCGTCTACTGTCCATCCAGCCCTCCATCGTCTAGTGTTCATCCATCCCTCCACGGGTCCTATTCATCCAGCCCCAACCGGCTCGATCGATCGGGGTCTTGTTCATCCAGAGGCAACACCACGGGGTCTATTCATCCACCCCCACCGGGAACTGCTCATCCAAACCCCCCCAGCAACGCTCACTGTTCATCCAGAGGCAGCATCGATCGGCTTCAGTTAGCAGTAGTAGTGAAGGAATTGCTCGATCGGGTTCAGTTAACCGCCATCGATCGATCGCTCGGGTTTAGTAACGCGTAGCCTGCAGTGCAATCGCTCGGGTTCAGTAGGCGAACGCCTCGCTCGGGTTCAGTTAGAGCCCAACGCCTCGCACCCACGTGCGTGCGTGTATGACAGAAACGCACAAACCTCCGTGCATCACCCGGCCCCGATCACCCACCGTAACCAAGAACACCCCGATATTTTCCTCGCCCTCGCTTCTACCATGGTTTTTTCCATCATGGATGGCCCAAAGAATGGATGCAGCTGCGTCTCCGGCCCACCCAGGATGAAAAGCCCATTTTCTGTCATGATTTTTTGTCATAGAAGTAGGAGCCCACCACATCTATGATGATATCGGGTTTTGTCACAATTATCGTCATAGAAGTGTCATAAGTATGACAGAAAAAAAATTCGTTTGGCCCAAAATGTCACGGATGTGTCTTTTTTGTAGTGTGATGTGGTTTCGCATGTCATCTAGGGGATGGTGGCGTCGCAGCATCTCCGCCCTCGCACAATGTTGGGTGTTGTGCGGGCCCCGAAGGGAAAAGGCGGCTACACGGCGGGTTATGTGAGCCTATTTATCATTCTCCTCCAATTCATGCTCATCAGTGCTTAACTTTGGGGTAAAAACAATTCTAATTGCAGAATGAGGGTTCTTTCAAATTGGGGATAAAATCTAGGGTTCTGCAACATGGGGGTTTGTTGTTGTTTACGTACTCTTAATCCCCCTATCTTCTAATTACCGGATGCATATGGAAACATGACTTGAACATGATCAATTTTAATCAACTTAACGTAAAAGTGAGCATTAGATCTTAATTTAGATTCATTAAAATTGATGAGCATAGGTGGCAGTACTGATCCCTAGCAAATTAGAATACAACGTGATGATTTACAAAGGGCATCAAAAAACAACAGCATTCATATTGGGATAACGAGGGGCTAAAACTTTCAATTTTGATCCTAAAACCCTAAACCTGACATTGATCTAAACATGATGTTGATCTACTGACCAATAAGGTAGGGATCTATTACAATCAAAATTGGTGTGTGATACCATTGCTAGATCTTATGCTTCTCTGGGATGCCATTAGCAGGAACTGATCGCATCTATATCACCTAATAAAACATAAATAGGGCTGGGTTTAGAGATCCTTTACATGTCACGGAGGTCGACATGATCGCCTGCTCGGTGCAGGTGTAATGAAGGGGTGATGTAGTCGAGGTAGAAGACGTCCTCAACGTCCTAATGCCCTCAGGACGCCACCGGCACTGTTCGGGGACGGCAGCGGCGGCTGGAGTAGGGCTTCACGTCGCTGCAGCGCTCCCCCTAATCGGATGGGGTGAGAATATCGGGAGGAGAGTAAACCTTACATGAATTGTGCTCTAGTAGATTAGCCAACTCTCTCTCATTTCCCTGTTTATATGGCGCTAGTGACAGAGGGCCTAAACCATGCATTGGTTTGGGTGCCCCGACCAGGGCGCTTCAGTTGGGATAAAAGCCCATGTACGTTGGTGTGTGGGGCCTTTTCATTAACGTTATTCTTCACTTTTTCTGTTAGATTGTTAGATCTAACTAGCTTGTTTTACCGTCAGATCAAACCAACATTCTCCCCCTTGATCATTAGGCTTAACTTCATTCTCCCATTTTACATAGGAATGATGTACCGAAGTGAGGTGTTACAACGGCTCGAAACACCATAGAACCCCAACACGTATAGCACACCCACCTATTTCAAAATGGAAAAAATTTACTAATTGGGGAGTGGTTTATTTTAATGGTCCTATTATTCCAGAATCATAAGGCTTCCAGTAATCCCATGTCGGCAACATGCTCACGAAAAATAATGGGTGGTAAGCCTTTAGTTAGCGGATCTGCAAGCATATGCTTCGTTCTTATATGTTTAACATCAACTGTTTGATCCTGGATTCTATAATTCACAACATGATACTTGATGTCAATGTGTTTGGCAGCATCACTTGACCTGTTGTTACTCGTATAATAAACTACGGATTCATTATCGCAGCATAATAAAATTGGTTTACATATGCTGTAAACCACTTTAAGCGTGAGAACAAAATTCTTTAGCCATACAGCCTGTCTAGTGGCCTCAAAATATTCCACAAATTCTCCTTGCATCGTGGATCCAATAGTTAACGTTTGTTTGGAGCCTCTCCATGATATGGCTCCCCCAGCGAGTGTGAATATATAACCTGACGTGGATCTCTTACTGTCCACACACGTGGCAAAATCAGAGTCTGAATAACCAATAATTTCTAGATTATCAGTTCTTTTATATGTAAGCATGAAATCCTTAGTTCCTTGCATATAACACAAGACTTTCATTGCTGACTTCCAGTGGTTCGGTCTTGGATTTGATTGGTATCTGCCAAGCAAATCTGGGCGCGTACACACTTGAGCATACATGATTCTTCCGACAGTTGAAGCATAAGGAACCGACTTCATCTGATCAGTTTCATACTAGTTCCTCGAGCATTGAAATGTCCCAAACTTATCGCCCTTAACTATAGGGGCAGGTGCGGGTGAGCACTTATGCATATTGAATTTCTTGAGTACTCTCTCAAAGTATGCCTTTTGAGATAGTCCTAACGTTCCTCTGGACCTATCTTGATGAATCTCAATGCCGAGGACATACGAGGCTTCACCGAGATCTTTCATATCAAAACTGGATGACAGAAAATTCTTGGTCTCATGCAGCGTATCCTTACCGCTACATGACAACAATATGTCATCAACGTATATTACTAAATTTGTGAACCTACTGCCTTTAAACTTAACATATATGCAGTTGTCCACAACATTTTCGGTGAAACCAAAATTTTGCTGATTTTATCAAACTTGAGGTACCACTCTCTTGAAGCTTGCTTTAAGCCATAAATTGATTCTTTAGACAACATGCTAAATGTTCCTTCCCTTCCACAACAAATCCTTCTGGCTGAGCCATGTAAACATTTTCTTTCAGGTCACCATTTAGAAATGTCGTTTTAACATCCATTTGGTGTAGTTCTAGGTCGTAATGAGATACTAATGCCATTATGATTCTGAAAGAATCCTTGGTTGACACAGGAGAGAAGGTTTGCTTATAGTCAATTTCTTCTTTCTATGTATACTCTTTTGCCACTAGACTTGCCTTGAAACGTTCAACATTCCCTTTGGAGTCATACTTTGTTTTGTAGACCCGTTTGCAGCCTACTTTCTTAGCTCCATAGGGAACTTCTACTAAATCCCAAACATCGTTTGAGCCCATAAATTTCAGCTCGTCTTCCATGGCAACCAACCGCTTGGATGAATTTTTGCTTTTAATGGCTTCCTTATAAGAGGTTGGATCCTCCACCTTTCCCATATCATTCATATCCTCAATCATGAATGTGACATAATCATATGATATGGCTTTCTTCCTCTCACGCCATGGTCTACCCACGGGAGGAGGTGGTGGTGGTACATCATTATTTTGGGGATCATTATTTTCCTGGTGGTCCTCATTTGTGTCTAGATTTTAATTATTAGTCTCTGGATCACCATTTGACTGAGAAATTGAACCATGAGATTCAGGATCATCAGATGTCACATTTCTTCGTATTGGATAAACGATCTCTTGGATAAACAGGGATGGTGCACAAACCCGGTTCTCCTCAAGATCGATCTCCCTTAAATTTGTGACCTTATTGGCCTTGAAAAATGCCGCTTGTCTAGTGTCGACAAACTTGGTGGTATGACTTGGACAATAAAAATGATATCCCTTTCCCCTATGAGGGTATCCAACAAAGAAACAACTAACTATTTTTGGATCCAAATTCTTTAGTTTTGTATTGAAAACTTTAGCTTCAGCAGGGCAACCCCACACCCACAAGTAATTCAAGCTCAGTTTCTTTCCCACCCACATCTCGTAAGGTATGTTCGGTGCTGACTTAGTTGGAGCAAGATTTAGTATGTGTGTGGCTGTCTTTAATGCCTCTATCCAAAGGCTTGCTGGTAAACTCGAGTGACTAAGCATGCTTCGCACCATATCCATAAGGGTGCAATTGCGACACTTAGCCACACCATTTTGTTGTGGTTCACCAGACATTGAGTATTGAGGAATGATTCCATTTTTAGATAAAAACTTGGCAAAAGCTGCATGCCTACCATAATACTCTCCCCCGCGATCAGACCGTACAACTTTGATTTTTGTGTTCAGTTGATTTTCAACCTCAGCTTTATAGACTTTGAATTTCTCCAAAGCCTCCAATCGGTCACATATGGGAGAAATATACCCATAGCGAGAAAAGTCGTCTGTGAATGTAATGAATGAATCAAAACCACCTACAAACTTAACATTAAGGGGTCCACATATTTAGTGTGAATTAATTCTAAAACCCTTGTGTCTCTTGCTGCTCCTTTCTTAATTGTTTCTGCGTACTTTCCTTTAATGCAGTCGATACATTTTTCCGCATCTGAGAAGTCTAATGAGAGGAGTACTTCATTTTAACTAAGTGTTCAGTTATCCCCCTTGAAATGTGGCCTAAACGTCAATGCCACATTTTTGAAGAATTACTAGCTCTTTTCCATTCCTTCTCAACATTAATTTCATCGCTCACGTACATAACTGAATCATTATTAAGAGATAACATGTATAGTTGGCCTCGTCTAACACCGAGGCCTACATTCTTATTACATTTACTCAAAGCAAATTGTTTCATGCCAAAATGACACTCATACATATCATCATCTAAACGAGAAACTGAAATCAAATTCCTACTTATAAGGTAGGCACATAAATAGCATTATTCAATCTAAGAGTGTGGTCGGTGTGTAGCTCCAACATGAGAGATCCCACGGCTTCAACATCGGCTTCAACTCCTTCGCAACCTTAAGCTTTCTTGTTCCTCCTATTATAGCTTGGATCGTATGGAATCCCTGCATAGAGTTGGCAACATGAGTGGTTGCACCGGGATCACACCACCATGACTTTATAGAAAAATTGACATAAAGAGATTCATCTACAAAGGTTATTTCATCAGTACCTCTTTTGTTCATTCATTTTAGAAAGCCTGGGCAGTCCATTTGGTAGTGTCCCTCCTGGGTATAGAAGTTACAAGCATTTTCTCCAGCAGTGGAGCTGCTAGGAGCAGAAGAAGAGTTGTCGGCTTCTTTACCCTTGAATGTCTTAGGGTTGAATGGCTTAGGGCCTTCTTTCTTGAATTGCTTTTTCTAAGGCTTAGGGAAACCTTGCCCCTCATGCTTTCTCTTGTTAGAGCCAACATAAAAACATGGTCTTTTGCTGCCTCATGATACTTTCTTCCTCCTGAACAATCCTTGCGGTCACCTCAGCCAGTTGCCATTTTTCCTTCAGAGAGTTATAGTTGACCCTCAATTGTTCAAATTCAGGTGGAAGAGATTCAAGAATCGTTATTACAATAAGACCTTCACTTAAAGAACGCTCCAGATCTTTAAGCTTGGTGAAAGCGTTCACCAGCCTTAGTATGTGTTACCTAACATTTCCGTCAATAGTGTATTTCTGCAGAAGCTTAGTAAAAAGCTCATGAGCATAAACTTTGTCGGAGCCTCTAAATTGCTCCTCCATTTCAGTTAGGAATTCCTTAGTAGTGTCTTTCTTAGGGTGTGCCTCGTAAATGTCCGGTGATATTGTCTCTTTCATGATGAGAAGCGCAATATGGTTGGACTTGTTCCATTTTTCCATCTTACCCTGTAGCACCTACCACAGGTGCTACAGGTTTTTCTTCCCTCAAGGCATAATCAAAATCATTATGACCCAAACATAATTCAACTTGGGACTTCCAACGACAGAACTTACTCCCCGTAAGTGGTTCGATCTTCACTACTAGGAAAAGGCCTACTAATGGCGCACCAGCTTTGCCTACTAATGGCGCATCACTGGTGCGCCATTAGTATCACGCCACTAGTATTTATTACTAATGGTGCACCACTGGTGCGCCATTAGTATCTGGTATACTAATGGCGCACCACCCAGTGCATCATTAGTATATAACACCATGCGCCATTAGTATGCCTCCCATTGGCCATATTTAACCATGTGCTTTGGCACACTAATGGCGCATTGCGGATGGATGCACCATTAGTATACTTGGCATACTAATGGCGCACTCTTTGGTGATGCGCCATTAATATACATTGGCATACTAATGGCGCACTCTGTAGTGATACGCCATTAGTATGAATATTAGGTTTTATTTTTTTTACTTTTCTGATTTTTGCACAGGTTACAAAATATATTATTTGGCAGAATATAGACAGTAGCACACAGCAACAGCAGATTCATTGAATACAATAGAAGATTAGTCTCCGAATACAATTCATCATATTAGTCTCCGAATTCAAAAGACCGAACAAAGATAAAACATTACAACTCTCGAGACCGCGAGTATCGAGTTTGTCTTCACATTACAAGTCGATATCGATCATCTAAACTACCATCACATAGAAGAGAGCTGCGGTCATCACGATGGGTATCATCGCGATGAAACTGGTATTCATCTGGTTCCTCCAACGCTCCCTCCTCTCTCCCGCTAGATAGCGGGCGTATCTAGATTCCGCCTCCGCCCTAGTGGTGTACCCTTGGTAACTGTTACCGCTGAAACGGTGAACCTGTCTCCAACACTCCTCCCAGTCGTCGTAGACTCCGGGAACCTTACCCTTGTACACGACATACGACGACATCTCTATGCACAAGCCAAACAATAGACAATACATACATAAGCAATATATAAGTATGCAACAAAAGGATCGGAAGAGAAAAGCAAGAAATTAATAGCACGATTCATGGTCCTACTAATAAATAGCATTGATTACATCTAAGTTGAACGACTGTCCAAACCAAAGAGACATACAATTCATTAAAGTTTAATTACAACATGAGCCAATCAATGTTTCAGAACTACACATCACTACTTTCAACTCGACTCATGGACAGGAGCGTGGATGAAGCCGCCATTTTTCATGATGGTCATGAAATCGCGGGCGTTGTCAGCCTGCATTTGTAGCATTCCATCTATCTCAATGTTGGATGGTTGATATCTAAGGAAGAACTGCCCCGAGGTATGAAGGACATCTTGATGGATGATGTCCGCAAACTCCGACTGGATGCGAAGAAAGGCTTCAAAAAGTCTTCACGATCCAGCTCAAGAAATGATGAAGCTTCTACTCATTACTACAAGAAGAGAACATGCCACAAGTCCAAGAAACCTGGTCACTACATCTCTGAGTGTCCGCAGTGGGACAATGAAAACAACAAGAAGAAGATCAAGGAATATGATCTTGATGACAAGAAGAAGAAGAAATTCTCAAAGTCTTCATCACACAAGAAGAGCTCATCTAGCAAGGCTCGTGCTTTTGTTGGCAAGGAGATGGATTCAGAGGAAGAGTCTACTTCTGAGGAGGCGGAGGTGGAGTCTGAGGTGGAGTCCGACTCTGGCGTTGCAAGTATGGCTACAGCCTACGTTGCCAAGTCCATCTTCAACACTGAAGACAATGGCTCCGTCACCTATGCTGATGCTAATGACAAGGACAACTTCGCTCCCACCTACTGCTTCATGGCACGTGGTGCCAAGGTAAACTCACGCGATTCTTACTTTCAAACTTGAAGTGAAGATGACTCTGATTGTGCATCCAAACGAAGCTACAAAACACTTGCTAAAATTGCAACTGAACAACATAAAGCTATGGAACATATTCAAAAACTGTTAGACAAAAGCGATGACCTGTTGGACGCGGAAATGACCCGATCTCTGTCCTTAATTGAAGACATAAAAAATCTTCATGTTAAGTATGAGGAACTTGAAAGTCACCATGAAATGCTCTCAACAACTCATGAAAAGCTTTCCTATGATTATCTTCAAAGAAAGCAGGAACTTGATAAATTGAGAGCAGTTCATGAAGATCTTCAAAAGGAAAATGAGTCACTTCGCGCTCAACAGATCAGTCCCGCTCAGGAAGGATTTGAACCACCATGTCTAAAATGCCTTGAGCGTGATAACGCTACTTCTGTTGCTGAATGTTCTATTACTGCTACTGTTGCAATATCTTCAACTGTTGGTGTGGTAACTAACCCCTCTGCTGAGGATGCCACTGCTATTGCTGATGAAAATGCTAGGTTGAAGACATTGCTTGAAACAGGGATGTACAAAAGTCTCAAAGGGCATTAGACACTATGTGATGTCCTCAAAAGGCAGATTCTGAACCGAAAGCCTAGGAAAGAGGGTGTTGGGTTTGAAAGGAAAATGCATGTTGATGGCTCTTACTGGAAGCCTAAGCAGTACCCCAAAACTACATGGGTTGCTGCAAAGGAACCTTCAGTGGATCCATCCACCCTATCTGGCTTCACTTGTGCTAACCCTACTGTCATTGATGAATCCTTTGATGCAAACTATAAACTGTTTAAGAATCAGAATGGTGAAGTGTTTGCCAGGTATATTGGTACCAACTGCAGGAATGGGCCACCTATGAAGAAAATCTGGGTGCCCAAAAGGTGTCTGGAGAATCTTCCAGTGAATGTCGTCATGACACCACACTACTAGGAAAAGGGCTATAGCTAATATGGACATTAACGGCGCACCATGCACACCACATACATGGTGCGCCATTAATGTCCTCATTACTAATGGCGCACCTGGTGGCCGGTGTGCCATTACTAGTTTTGAAAAAAAGGTAAAAACAATTGTTAGCAGTGGCGCACCAAGGGACAGTGCGCCATTACTAGTTCTAACTAGTAATGGCGCACTGTCCACTGGTGCGCCAGTACTAACATGTTTTTTTCAAAACTAGTAATGGCGCACCACTCACCAGGTGCGCCATTAGTAACCATGGTTACTAATGGCACATTCATAGGTGGTGTACCATTGGTAAACTGGGAGCAGCTAGATAATGGACAGCCACCTAGCACACTCACTTTCCCCACTTCATTCTCTCCACCTCTACCAAGCTTGGTCTCGGCTGCCTCCACCTCCTCACCTCATTTGCACCATAGATTCAAGCAAATTAAGTGGTTAAATTTCCTTTTTTGATAGGTAAGTAAGGGGAAAGCTTTATTTATGTTCTAGGTATACTTTTTTCTCCCTCCAACAACGTACACAGTTTTTATGGCCTAGATCTACGTATGTTTGTGGTGTTGCATATGTTTATGTTTGCAGGTACCGGTATTTGAAATGCGATAGATGCCAATATTTTTCCGGAATGTTGATTCATTTCTGTTTTGGCAAAAATTTGGCACTATGCATTCTTTTTTGTCCTATTTTTAGGCAAAGTCATGCCAAAAAAATTGGTTCTAAAATATCGTTTTGCTCTACCCCGCAGGCGACCATGGTCCGCACGATGACCGAAGGCATAGTGAATAGGTTTTTGAGCTCCGTGAAGGCTGAGATGCTTCAAAAGAATGAGACGGAGATAAGATGTCCGTGTCGAAGATGCAAGCTGAAGAGCCTTATGGACTCGGATTCCGTACGTGTGTGGGACTACCTGCTCTTGCGTGGTGTCATGGATGGCTATCAGTGGCAAGGTGATGAAGATGACTATGCAGTCGTCCATGGGGGTGGGCAAGAAATGAGGAACGGCAGCAAGACAACCGCGATGAGGGCAGGCAAGAAGATGAAGAATCTCCAGGACATGATCACCAAGTAGATGCAGTACACAGCCATCATGTAGAAGATGCCGGACATGATGATGAGGAAGGTCAAGACGAAGGGCGTGATCATGAAGATGAAGATGCCAGAGTAGACGACGATGGACCATTGATGGGCTGGGGGCAGGACCCTGATATTCAAGAGCTACTTCTCAAGCAGACAGATAACGCAAGAGCTGCCGCCCGAGAGAAAGCCAAGCTGGATGAACTAGAGATAGACACGGTTACTCCATTGTATGAAGGATGCAGGCCCGAGGATACCCGCCTGAAAGTAACGCTCATGGCTCTAGAGATGAAGGTAAAACACAAAATGACTGATGCATGCTTCGACGAGAACATGTCATTCTGGCACGAATGTCTTCCCATGGGGAACAAGTGCCCGACCAGTTTCGAGGAGGCGAAGAAAATCGTGTACGGCGACCCGAAGATGGAACATGACGACGACGATGAAGTGCCATACACCACAAGAAGAAGCAGGACCACCCTACCTAAAGGACGTCCGTTCAACAGAAGAACTCCATTTGCGAAAAAGAAGGTCAAGAAGATTGTGAAAAGATGGCTAGCTAAGATCGATTGTATTTAAATTGTAGTCTTCATTTCTCGATTGTATTCCGACATATTGAAATGATATTTCTTATATTCTAGTCCTCATGAATATTTATTTATGTTTATTCTGGTATACCAATTTTTATTTATGTTTATTCTGGTATTGAATTTCTTACTCACAAAAGTATTGAATTTGTTAATATTTTTTGAACTCATGAATATTTTTAAATTTCATGGGCACGTTTTGAATTCATGAATATTTTTTCAAATTTGATGATATTTTCTCATATTCATAAATGTTTTACCAATTCACAAATGAATGCAATTAAAAATCCAAAAAAAACGAATTTGATGATATTTTCAAATAACAAATTTCATGATATTTTCAAATAACAAATTTGATGATATTTTTTCATATTCATAAATATTTTCAAATAAAAAATTTGATGATATTTTTTCACATTCTTAAATGTTTTCAAATTTGATCGTCATTTTCTAAAAAATTATTAGATGCAACAAAAAATCCAAAAAAAAGTTACTAATGGCGCACCAGGAGAAGGTGCGCCATTGCTGTCAAGGTACTTATGGCGCACCCCTAGGAGGTGCGCCATTGGTATACCAATTTTATGATATTTTTTCAAATATTTTCAAATAACAAATTTGATGATATTTTCAAATAACAAATTTGTTGCTGTTTTCTCATATTCTTAAATATTTTCAAATAACAAATTTGATGATATTTCTTCACATTCATAAATGTTTTCAAATTTGATCATCATTTTCTAAAAAATTATTAGATGCAACTAAAAATAATAATAAAAGGTTAGTAATGGCGCACCAGGAGAAGGTGCGCCATTACTATCAAGGTACTTACGGCGCACCCCTAGGAGGTGCGCCATTGGTATACCAATTTTTATGATATTTTTTCAAATATTTTCAAATAAAAAATTTGATGATATTTTTAAATAACAAATTTGCTGATATTTTTCATATTCATAAATATTTTCAAATAACAAATTTGATGATATTTTTTCACATTCATAAATGTTTTCAAATTTGATCATCATTTTCTAAAAAATTATTAGATGCAACTAAAAATAATAATAAAAAGTTAGTAATGGCGCACGAGGGGAAGGTGCGACATTGCTATCACTGTGTTTATGGCGCACCCCTAGATGGTTCGCCATTGCTAACCTTCCACCCTTTATGTAGGTGTGTTCTGTCCATCTCGCTATCCCTCCCTCGCGAGATCCCCCTCGCCCCCCGCGCCCGCTCCATCGCCGCCACCGACCCCCCGCACCCGACGACCCCCGCGCCCACTCCGCCGCCGGAGTCGCCGCCGGAGCACTAGGAGGAGAAGGCCCATGTCCACCAGGAGAGGAGTCCCGAGCACCTCGCGACCTCCTCGTCGTCTATCCCCGCCTCCCCCAAGCTCACCATCTCCGCCCTCCAGCGTCTCCGCTCCGGCCACCACCTCATCGTCGTCAGGTAATCTTCATTGCCCTCCTCCCTTTGCCTCTCTTCTCCTCTCTTCCTCCTCTCCTCCCTCCCGACCATGCCCTCTTCTTCTCTCTTTTGATAGGTTTAGGTCAAATCCCTCTCGAATTTAGGTCAAATTAGGTTCAAAAAATTGCTAATTTTGGTCAAATTAGCAGGTGTCCATCTTCTTGCTCTGTAGCAAGTGTCCATCTTCCTGTGTAGGCATGGCGATGATTTTTTCTAGAATGGGGATTAATTTAGGAACCAAACATTGGTTAGATGGGCCTCCTAATCACGTTAAATCCAAAGTTGCTAAATACAATCTTTACGTTGAATTGGTGTCATGTAGGAGCAAATACCTGCGGTTTAAGACTTTTTTTAGGCAACATAGTGGGTGATCTTCCAACTGCATTTGTTCAAAGATAAAAATTGTACCATCTACTTATGAGATCAGTAAAACCAGTGCTAGAAATCAATTAGAAATTGCTTGGCTCCTCTTCTTTCTGCTCCTTACGTAGACATAAACTTGGCAAGTTTTAGCAACAAGAATACAAATGATAGTCACTGCAGCTGCACATGATCTCTGCTAGTTATAGAAATTCATTGCTTGTCCTATATTTTCTGTCAGGGTATTGTTCAGGAAGCTGGCTTGAATTTGTGTCCTTTAATGTGTAAATCTGCAGTTCTAGCCATTGTTTGTAGTTCTAGCCACTCCTTGCTGCTAGTTCCTCAAGGAGTTCTGCTCAAAATTAGCTCAACAAGTTGCATCTGGCTTTTACAAAGTTGTTTTGGCTTAAGAGGATAAGTTGTTGTATATACTGTCATAGAATTTGCTTCATATGCTTGTATTTGGGTGCTAAAGTTACTTTTGTTAGAGCTTTATTATTTCAGCAAAACTGATAGATTTAGTCCATTGATATGCTTCCTCTAATCTTCTTTGGCAAGAGGCCAAGAGGTAGTAGCAGATAGATTTAGTTCATTGGTACAAATAAATTTTGTTAATATTCTTCAGGAAGCTTGCTTGAGCTGTTTATATACTTGCTTGCTTGCTAGCAAAAATAGTAGCTTTGTTTATGGTGTTAACTAATTCATGCCACCAAATGGTAGAGACAGAGACCAGGTCTCTTCTAGTTTCCCACGAATTAATAAACCATGCATGGTATCAAGTGAGCCATGCACAGCCATGAAAACAGCTTGCTTGCTAGTGTTTTAAATAGTTAGTCAAATGAATTGCTTGCTTGCTACTATTTTTAGCTACAATTTTTATTCAAAAATTATTGGAGTTTATATCATATATATTGCTAGCATGTATTTCATACGTTCTGTAGCATTAAGGCTACGTAGCATGCCATTTTTGTGCCTTGTAGTAATTGCTTTCCCTACATGTTTCCAGGTTTAAGTGAAAAAAGTGGAAGAAAGGAGAATTAGGGTAGGGTTTCATGGCTAGAAGATATAATGCTGGGTTTTGTCTCCGACCATCATATCGTGATGATATTGGGGGGTTTTGTCTCCGACCATCGTCTCGTGATGATATTGTGGGGTGTTGTGGGGTTGCAGCGGGGCGGGGTTGGGACAATGATTTTGCAGGTACCCCGAGAGGCCCTTGAGTTTGTCGGAATGTCGATCAACTTCTGTTCCGGCAAATTCGGGTACTCCATATGTCCTATTTTCAGCAAAGGTCATGCTGAAATTTTCCGTGAATTTTAGCATGACTTTGCTAAAAATAGGACATATGGGGTACTTGCGACTAATGCATGGGCCGGGGTATTGATACGTCTCCAACGTATCTATAATTTTTTATTGCCCCATGCTATATTATCTACTGTTTTGGACATTATTGGGCTTTATTATCCACTTTTAAATTATTTTTGGGACTAACCTATTAACTGGAGCCCCAGCCCAGAATTGTTGTTTTTTGCCTGTTTTATGGTTTCGAAGAAAAGGAATATCAAACGGAGTCCAAACGGAATGAAACCTTCAAGAACGTGATCTTCTCAACAAATAAGACCAGAGAGACTTGGACCCTACGTCAAGGCACAAGAGAGGAGGCCACGAGGTAGGGGGGTGCGCCCACCCCCACCAGGCGCGCCCTCCACCCTCGTGGGCCCCATGTTGCTCCACGGATGCACTCCTTCCTCCTATATATATCCACCTACCCCCAAACGATCAGAACAGGAGCCAAAAACCTAATTCCGCCGCCGTAACTTTCTGTATCCACGACATCCCATCTTGCGGCCTGTTCCGGAGCTCCGCCGGAGGGGGAATCGATCATGGAGGGCTTCTACATCAACAACATAGCCTCTCCGATGAAGTGTGAGTAGTTTATCTCAGACCTACGGGTTCATAGTTAGTAGCTAGATGGCTTCTTCTCTCTTTTTGGATCTCATTACAATGTTCTCCCCCTCTCTTGTGGAGATCTATTCGATGTAATCTTCTTTTTGCGGTGTGTTTGTTGAGACCGATGAATTGTAGGTTTATGATCAAGTCTATCTATGAATAATATTTGAATCTTCTCTAAATTCTTTTATGTATGATTGGTTATCTTTGCAAGTCTCTTCGAATTATCAGTTTGGTTTGGCATACTAGATTGATCTTTCTTGCAGTGGGAGAAGTGCTTAGCTTTGGGTTCAATCTTGCAGTGTCCTTTCCCGGTGACAGTAAGGGCAGCAAGGCATGTATTGTATTGTTTTTTGACTATATACTGCAAGGCAAGAGCCTCACAGTTCTTTATTAAAACTCAGCATAAAATGTCCAAGGTACAAAACAAGAGAAAAGAACAACTAACTATCTAGGGTAAAGAGGCTAACCAGTCTAGAAGCTTGTCTCTATATTTACATTTGATCATATGAGTTAACAGAGTTAAATCATGTACAAAGTTCCTTCTCCAGGCTCTGAAAGTTGGTGTCTCATTTCTGAAGATTTTGCCATTCCTTTGAGTCCAAATGTTCCAGGTGGTTCTCAAAACCACTTCTATGAAGAAGGCCAAACCAAACTCATCTCTAGCCAAAGAAGCCATGGGGTAGGTTGACCGATGAGGCTGAACCTGCCAAGAAATCCCAAGATAGTTCCAAACTCTCTGGCTGAAATTGCATGTGAAGAAGAGATGAATTCTATCTTCATGAATTTGAGATTGGCAAAGCACACAGTAATCATCCTAGATGATCCAGTGCATGCGCTGCATCATATCCCTTTTGTTAAGGCGATCCATAAGAAGAAGCCATCCAAAAACTCTGATCTTGAGAGTGCAACAGCATTTCCATATCCATTTGAAAATAGCATCAACCACAATGCCAGAGAAAGTATAGTCATAATATATCTTGGTCTGAAATTGACTAGACTTAGATGGCCATCTCCAAATGTCCTTACTGTTAGGATCAAGCTCAATAGGAAGGAGCATAGACTGAAGTTGATCAAACTCTTGGAAAGCCTCCAAAGACAAAGGTAGATGGAAGCTATCAGTCAAATTAGGCAGCGCGAGGACATCCTTAACAGTGGCCAAGTCATCAATCACAAAGGAATGGAGTCTTGGAAACTGATCCTTAAGAATAACAAGATTGCCACTTACTTCCCATTTATCCAGCCAGAAGACTACAGAGTCGCCAGCATGAACCTGCGGCATTGCCAGTTTACAAAATTTATCATATAGCTTAAGCACGCCACGCCACCAGAAGGAACCACACATTTGGGTAGCTTATGGAGCCGAGGATTGATAATAAGAGTCCCAGATTAAATTTACCCACGGAATATCCATCTTGTTAAAGAACTTGAAAAGATGTTTAATCAGAAGAGCATCATTCTGCACACTCAGATCAAGAACTCCCGGACCACCATATTTCTTTGGTCTGCTAACCAACTCCCAAGCTGCCAAAGGTTGTCAAGGCGTGTCTGAATTACCTCTCCAAAGACATTGACGTTCAATTCTCTCGATCTGTTTAAGAATACCTTGCAGGATCGACAAAGTGCAAAGAAAGTATATTGGCATTGAAGTGAGGACCGATTGGAGCAACTCGGGGCTACTACCTTGATTGAGGAGGCAAGAACAAGCTGATAACCTTCTCTCAATACGATCGACCAAAGGCATCAAATCAGATATTTGTAGGTCTCATTGTTCCCATAGGCAAACCAAGGTAGGTAAAGGGAAGTGTACCAATAGTGCATCCAAGCAAGCTGGCAAGTCTAGAGCCCTCCTCATCAGACATATTTAAAGGGATCATCGAAGACTTACTGAAGTTGATTGTCAAACCAGTTGAGACAGCAAAAACTTCAAGCATCTCCTTAAGGGCAATTAGTTGGGAGTCAACAGCAGGCAGAACAATAAGAGTGTCATCGGCGTACTGCACAATTGGAAACTCATTAGACTTGGTGGGTATTGGCAAAGTGAGTACGTTGCGTTGACACATATCATTAACTACTGACTATAGCAAGTCAACGGCAATGACAAAAAATAGTGGCGACAAAGGATCACCCTGACGAACTCCAGATCGACACTTGAAATGCTGGCCAGGAACCCCATTCAACAAAACTAAAGATGACACAGAAGATAGCAAACTATCAACCCACCCCCTCCAACGATCATCAAAACCCTTTACATCATTCACGTATTGTATTGTTGCCATCAAGGATAACAAGATGGGGTTTTCTTCATATTGCATGAGTCTATCCCTCTACATCATGTCATCTTGCTTAAGACATTACTCTGTTTTTAACTTAATACTCTAGATGCATGCTGGATAGCGGTCGATGAGTGGAGTAATAGTAGTAGATGCGAGCAAGAGTCGGTCTACTTGTCTCGGACGTGATGCCTATATACATGATCATACCTAGATATTCTCATAATATGCTCAATTCTGTCAATTGCTCAACAGTAATTTGTTCACCCACCGTAGAATACTTATGCTCTCGAGAGAAGCCACTAGTGAAACCTATGGCCCCCGGGTCTATCTTTATCATATTGATCTCCTACTACTTAGATATTTCCTTTGCTATTTACTTTGTCTTTATTTTACTTTGCATCTTTTATCATCAAAATACAAAAAATATTATCTTATCATATCTATCAGATCTCACTCTCGTAAGTGGCCCTATAGGGATTGACAACCCCTATTTGCGTTGGTTGTGAGGATTTATTTGTTTTGTCCAGGTGCGAGGGACTCACGCGTAGCCTCCTACTAGATTGATACCTTGGTTCTCAAAAACTGAGGGAAATACTTACGCTACTTTGCTGCATCATCTCCCTTCCTCTTCGGGGAAAACCAACGTTGTGCTCAAGAGGTAGCAAGAAGGATTTCTGGCACCGTTGCCGGGGAGGTCTATGCAAAAGTCAACATACCAAGTACCCGTCACTTACCCTTATCTCCCTCATTACATTATTTTCCATTTGCCTCATGTTTTCCTCTCCCCCACTTCACCCTTGCCGTTTTATTCGCCCTCTCTCTCTATATATACTCCCTCTCTATTTTCCTCTTTTTGCCCGCTTGCTTTTTGTTTGCTTGTGTGTTAGTTTGTTTGCTTGTCGTTATGGCTAGTCCTTTACCTTCTGCCTGTATGTCTGAAATTGGGGAAACTATTGTCGATAATAATTCTGATGCTCCTACTAAAGAACCCACTATCTCACATATAAAAAGATTCCGTGTTGGTAGTGGTAATATTATTGGAAAAGGAGTTATTTAAGATTTCTTTACTTGTGCCGGTGCTTTACCTTCTATGGGTAGTTCTATCCTTCATAGAACTAGTAGTCTTGCGGATGCTATTGCCATGCTTGTAGTTGAACTTGAAAGACAATCCATGCACATGCATCCTTCTATACAAAGATGCCTAGCTAGGGGCATTAAACGATAGAGCTTGTTGGGAGGCAACCCAATTTTATTTTTATTCCTTGCTTTTTGCTCCTGTTTAGTAATAAATAATTTATATAGCCTCTGTTTTGGTTGTGTTTTTGTGTTTAATTAGTGTTTGTGCCAAGTAGAACCGTTGGGAAGACTTGGGGAAAGTCTTGTTGAACTTGCTGTAAAAAATAGAAACTTTAGCGCTCACGAGAACTGCTGTCATTTTTATTTGGAGATTGATATTTAGTTAATTATTTTTGAAGATGATTAATAGATAAATTTCTCACGTCCACCAATTTATTTTAGAATTTTTGGGGTTCCAGATCTTGTGCTAGCTACAGATTACTACAGACTGTTCTGTTTTTGACAGATTCTGTTTTTCCTGTGTTGTTTGCTTATTTTGATGAATCTATGGCTAGTAAAATAGTTTATAAACCATAGAGAAGTTAGAATACAGTATGTATAAAACTAATATAAATAAATAATGAGTTCATTACAGTACCTTGAAGTGATCTTTTGTTTTCTTTCGCTAACGGAGCTCACGAGATTTTCTACTTTAAGTTTTGTGTTGTGAAGTTTCAAGTTTTGGGTAAAGATTCGATGGATTATGGAACAAGGAGTGGCAAGAGCCTAAGCTTGGGGATTCCCATGGCACCCCCAAGATAATCTAAGGACACCTAAAATCCAAAGCTTGGGGATGCCCCAGAAGGCATCCCCTCTTTCGTCTACTTCTATCGTTAACTTTACTTGGAGCTATATTTTTATTTACCACATGATATTTGTTTTTCTTGGAGCGTCTTGTATGATTTGAGTATTTGCTTGTCAATTTACCACAATCATCCTTGCTGTATACACCTTTTGAGAGAGCCATACATGATTTGGAATTTGTTAGAATACTCTATGTGCTTCGCTTATATCTTTTGAGTTATATAATTTTGCTCTAGTACTTCACTTATATCTTTTACAGCACAGTGGTGGATTTGTTTTATAGAAACTATTGATCTCTGATGCTTCACTTAGATTATTTTGAGAGTCTTAATAGCATGGTAATTTGCTTAAAATCCTAATATGCTTGGTATACAAGATTAATAATAAAACTTTCTTATGAGTGTGTTGAATACTATGATAAGTTTGATACTTGATAATTGTTTTGAGATATAAAGATGGTGATATTAAAGTTGTGCTAGTTGAGTAGTTGTGAATTTGAGAAATACTTGTGTTGAAGTTTGTGATTCCCGTAGCATGAACGTATGGTGAACCGTTATGTGATGAAGTCGGGGCATGATTTATTTATTGATTGCCTTCCTTATGAGTGCCGGTCCGGGACGAGCGATGGTCTTTTCCTACCAATCTATCCCCCTAGGAGCATGCGCGTAATACTTTGCTTTGATAACTTGTAGATTTTTGCAATAAGTATATGAGTTCTTTATGACTAATGTTGAGTCCATGGATTATACGCACTCTCACCCTTCCACCTTTGCTAGCCTCTCTAATACCGTGCACCTTTCACCGGTGTCATACACCCACCATATACCTTCCTCAAAACAGCCACCATACCTACCTATTATGGCATTTCCAAAGCCATTCCAAGATATATTGCCATGCAACTTTCCACCATTCTGTTTATTATGACACACTCCATCATTGTCATATTGCTTAGCATGATCATGTAGTTGACATCGTATTCGTGGAAAAGCCACCATTCATAATTCTTTCATACATGTCACTCATGAGTCATTGCATATCCCGGTACACCGCTGGAGGCATTCACATAGAGTCATATTTTGTTCTAAGTATCGAGTTGTAACTGTTGAGTTGTAAGAAAAATAAAAGTGTGATGATCATCATTATTAGAGTTTTGTCCCAGTGAGGAAAGGATGATGGAGACTATGATTCCCCCACAAGTTGGGATGAGACTCCGGACGAAAAATAAAAAAGAAAGAAATAAAAGAGGCCATAAAAAAAGAGAAAAGGCCCAAATAAAAAATGAGAGAAAAAGAGAGAAGGGACAATGTTACTATCCTTTTACCACACTTCTGCTTCATAGTAGCACCATGATCTTCATAGTAGATAGTCTCTCATGTTATCACTTTCATGTACTAGTGGGAATTTTTCATTATAGAACTTGGTTTGTATATTCCAATGATGGGTTTCCTCAAAATGCCCTAGGTCTTCATGAGCAAGCAAGTTGGATGCACACCCACTTAGTTTCTTTTTGAGCTCATATACTTATAGCTCTAGTGCATCCGTTGCATGGCAATCCCTACTCACTCACATTGATATCTATTGATGAGAATCTCCATAGCCCGTTGATACGCCTAGTTGATGTGAGACTATCTTCCCCCTTTTTGTCTTCTCCACAACCACCACTCTATTCCACCTATAGTGCTATATCCATGGCTCACGCTCATGTATTGCGTGAAGATTGAAAAAGTTTTGAGAATGTCAAAAGTATGAAACAATTGCTTGGCTTGTCATCGGGGTTGTGCATGATTTAAATATTTTGTGTGGTGAAGATAGAGCATAGCCAGACTATAAGATTTTGTAGGGATAACTTTCTTTAGCCATGTTATTTTGAGAAGACATAATTGCTTTGTTAGTATGCTTGAAGTATTATTATTTTTATGTCAATATGAACTTTTGTCTTGAATCTTTCGGATCTGAATATTCATACCACAATTAAGAAGAATTCCATTAAAATTATGCCAAGTAGCACTCCGCATCAAAAATTCTTTTTTTATCATTTACCTACTCGAGGACGAGCAGGAATTAAGCTTGGGGATGCTTGATACGTCTCCAACGTATCTATAATTTTTGATTGCTCCATGCTATAATATCTACTGTTTTGGACATTATTGGGCTTTATTTTCCACTTTTATATTATTTTTGGGACTAACCTATTAACCGGAGGCCCAGCCCAGAATTGTTGTTTTTAGCCTGTTTTAGGGTTTCGAAGAAAAGGAATATCAAACAGAGTCCAAACGGAATGAAACCTTCGGGAACATGATTTTCTCAATGATTAAGACCAAAGAGACTTGGACCCTACGTCAAGGCACAAGAGAGGAGGCCACGAGGTAGGGGGCGCGCCCACCCCCACCAGGCGCGCCCTCCACCCTTGTGGGCCCCCTATTGCTCCACCGATGTTCTCCTTCCTCCTATATATATCCACGTACCCCCAAACGATCAGAACAGGAGCCAAAAACCTAATTCCACCGCCGTAACTTTCTGTATCCACGAGATCCCATCTTGTGGCATGTTTTGGAGCTCCGTCGGAGGGGGGATCGATCATGGAGGGCTTCTACATCAACACCATCGCCTCTCCGATGAAGTGTGAGTAGTTTATCTCAGACCTACGGGTCCATAGTTAGTAGCTAGATGGCTTCTTCTCTCTTTTTGGATCTCAATACAACGTTCTCCCCCTCTCTTTTGGAGATCTATTCGATGTAATCTTCTTTTTGCGGTGTGTTTGTTGAGACCGATGAATTGTGGGTTTATGATCAACTCCATCTATGAATAATATTTGAATCTTCTGTGAGTTATTTTATGTATGATTGGTTATCTTTGCAAGTCTCTTCGAATTATCAGTTTGGTTTGGCCTACTAGATTGATGTTTCTTGCAATGGAAGAAGTGCTGAGCTTTGGGTTCAATCTTGCGTTGTCCTTTCCCGGTGACAGTAAGGGAAGCAAGGCACGTATTGTATTGTTGCCATCGAGGATAACAAGATGGGGTTTTCTTCATATTGCATGAGTCTATCCCTCTACATCATGTCATCTTGCTTAAGGCGTTACTCTGTTTTTAACTTAATACTCTAGATGCATGCTGGATAGTGGTCGATGAGTGGAGTAATAGTAGTAGATGCAGGCTGGAGTCGGTCTACTTGTCTCGGATGTGATGCCTATGCATGATCATACCTAGATATTCTCATAACTATGCTCAATTCTCTCAATTGCTCAACAGTAATTTGTTCACCCACCGTAGAATACTTATGCTCTTGAGAGAAGCCACTAGTGAAACCTATGGTCCCCGGGTTTATCTTTATCATATTGATCTCCTACTACTCAGTTATTTCCTTTGCAATTTCCTTTGCCTTTATTTTACTTTGCATATTTTATCATAAAAATACCAAAAATATTATCTTATCATATCTATCAGATCTCACTCTCGTAAGTGGCCCTGTATTGATTGGCAACCCCTATTTGCGTTGGTTGTGAGGATTTATTTGTTTTGTGCAGGTGCGAGGGACTCGCGCGTAGCCTCCTACTGGATTGATACCTTGGTTCTCAAAAACTGAGGGAAATACTTACGCTACTTTGCTGCATCATCCCTTCCTCTTCGGGGAAAACCAACACAGTGCTCAAGAGGTAACAGGTATCTTAGTACTTAATTAAGTAGGATCAACTGTTTTTTGTCCATCACTCGATAAACTACATGTATGTGTATTTAGCATGACTTTTTTAGGCAACACAGTGGGTGATCTTCCAACTGCATTTTTTCAAAAAAGATGCAAATGAATGAAGTTGGCTTACCGTGCCAAGGGAAATCAGGCTCAATGTAGGACAGATGCAGTTGATTTGTTGTTCTTATGGAATAAATAATAGATGTTTAACTAAAACCATTTACTGTAGGACTTGCAAGCAGCTGTGGTTGCAAGCAGTAGCCCTTCTCTCTTCTTCTCATTTCTCTCATCCCAAGTAGTTAAAAACTTTATTTAATTAAAACTACTCCACACAAAATTAAATGAAACTTTTCAAACAAAATGATCATATATATATGGAGTAAAGTTTCAGTATAGTTCCAAGCACAGTAAAGTTTCAATAATGTTATGGAGTACTGAATTTTGCATTTTTGGTTCTCTGTAATTTTGCAATATTGCTTGCAGTCAGTATTGCTTTAATCTGTGAAAGTTGGAGTAGCATTATTGCTTGCTCTGTAGTGCACTTTTACTATGGACCTGATACTCCATAGTGGTGCATTTTTACTGCAACCTAAACTGGAGTAAACTAGAGTAGGACCTGATACATTTAAGCCATTTGCTAGCACTTCTTGACTAAGACAATTCCTAACAATTTATGTAGATCTCCAAAATTCAGTTTTGTACCGCACACCAAAGCCACAAGAAAGAAAACTGCAATCTGAAACAGATGATCAATTTTTAGCCCTTGGATTAGTTTAGTATTTTTTTCACACACTTAGACACCCTTGCTTGCCATGTGATTGAGAGAGATAGTGAGAGGAGACAAGAAGAAGGGGGTTAGGAAGGGACTTCGACCTTAGCAACAACACACTAACAGGTTCCATCCCAAAACACCTTGGCAATATCACAAACATCTCTCAATTGTTCCTTGACAATAAACAACTTTTTGGCGACATTCCTCGAGATTTAGGTTATTTGGTCAACTTAGAGATCTTGTTCCTTGACAATAACCAACTTTTTGACCAAACTTTTTTCCTATTTAGAGCGAAACATGGCCCACAATGATGAGGCCGGCGGTTCGGGCAAGGCATTCTCGGAGCTATCCCAGCAGATGGAGGAAGAACCTCACCGCTATGAGGACGCCGCGGAAGACACCAATCCCGACTACACAACCCCTAGTGGCGTCGGGGATGACACCACTGATGTTGCCGCCGAGAATGCCACCACTGATGATGGCAGCGTACGCACAGATGGCAGCCAACCGAAGAGGCAACGGAAGGACCGGTGCCTGAACGTGCTCGGCACCGTCAAGGAGGAATTTACTGAAGTGTCCTCCAGTGGGCATCCAATGGCGCCCAAAGAATTAGTCAAGGGGCACGCGGGACAGCTCGGGTGCATTCTATGGAGCACCGTCTCGATCAACACCGAGAACCTAAGGCATCGTGACCGAGGGAATTTGCGCAACCTCCTCTTCACAAAGCTGCACGAACGATACAAGTTCCCCGGTGACTTTGCAAACACACCCCTCTCAGGGAATAAAGTGAACAGTGCCGCCCTCATGAAGATGAGCACGGCCCTGGCTACTTGGAGAGCCGCGGTGAAGAGAAGGATTGAAAAAGGTGATAGTTATGAGAAGCTCAAGGAGACAAATCCTTCGATCAGCGAAGCTGACTACCTGGAGTTCAAGATCAAGTGCGAGAGCAACGTAACCGTGGAATCAAGTCAGTGGGGCAAAGATATGCGGGACTTGAACTTAGGGGTCCACAAACTCGGTCCCAGTGGTTACAGAGTGGCGGAACCTATATGGGACAAGGAGGACGCGGAGCGTGCCGAGCAAGGCCTACCGCCCCTCTTCGATAAATACCGTGACAAGTAGACCAGGAACTATGTTAGGGCCAAGTACAAGATTGACCCAGTAACAAAAGAAGCTTACCACGGATCCTAAGACCAAGGAGCTTGAGCTTGTTCTGGTAAGGAATACACCCCCGCATAATTAGCTCCATATGGTTGCATTCTAATTAATGAAGCCAAATTTCAAAATGGTTCACATTCCTTCCGCAGGAAACTGAAAGCAATAGCACGGGGTCGTCTCAGAGCTCCCCTTGGGACACCACTTTAAATAGGGCGTTGAACATAATGAAACACAAGGATAAGGTCAGTAAGCCGACATCAGCTGGTCATGTGGCCGGCAAAGGCTTGTCCATGAAATGGTCGGAATACTATACCGCTGGGCGAAAGGAGAGAAAGACCATCTCGGAAAGCCAGGAGCGCGAAGTTCAAGAACTCAAGGCACAAGTGGCACGGATTCCGGAGATAGTCGAAGAGCAAGTGCGAGACCAACTGGGAGCGACGATCACCGCCATTATGCCTACCTTGCTTGAGGGGCTGCAGGCGTGGATTGCGGGCAGCCAACAGGGGCCGCCCCCGATTCCCAGCTTCACGGGCAGCAACTCGCACAACGCGCCGGCGGCACCATTGGTGTCTCCGGCGTCGGCGCCGGCATTGGAGCTTAATGCACCCGGGTGTGGGAAGAATACGCCGGCCGACACCTCGGCAGCAAGCGGCCCCTCCGTCACTTGCACGCCTGCCATTGGCGGTGCCTCGAAATTAGCTGAGCTCGATGCCATCACAGTAACTAAGCCTCTCAGCCGATGACTTCATCTCCTTGCCTTTGACTGGGCATCCCTGACGCCCTACATGTTTTCGCAGGGCGCCGCCGACGTTCCATGCACTCTCCTGCACTTTATGGACGGCGAATTGATCGATGTCACCAACGCCAGAATCGTTCAACCGGGCAACCACCTGTTCCACGGTAATCCAATGCCACCCAACGTGTATAGGGTTCAACTGGTTTGGGTGCTGCGGGGCTGCGACGACTTGTTACCTCCGTATCGACCCCCTGGGGCCGACGAAGATGATGTGATGACCACCCCACAGACAACACCGCCAGTCGTGCCGGCGCCAAGCCATGGCAAGACCACCGCAACGCTACCACCGTCAGCTGATCCGGACATGCATATGGCACAGGATCCGGATGATGACGACGGTACATTTACCAGGGTCGATAAGTACTTCAACGAACATGGGTACGGTGACGAATTCTTGGGGCCTCCTTCTCAAGAACCCAACCCTGCAAAAGACGATCGCGATCTAGCTGGTATCACGGAGAAACCCAATTGCAACAGGCGTTGTCTGACATTCAGTTCTTAGGAGACGCCTCTAGCTACCGCCTTCACCGAGCCTCTGATAGCCGAGGTGCGAAATATTATCAGCCCCAACAAACTCAAGAAGGTGGTCTCTGAGCAGAACTCGATCCCATTACAACAGAAGAAGAAGGGACAGAAAAGAAAGAATAACAAGGGTGCGAGCCATCCGGCACCGAGTACGATCCCTGCTCAGGACGGGCCACCTTCACCTAAGGATATCTTGAGGAGGGTGCATGTGGCGGGTAGGCTGATGCTACCAACTAATCTGCTCAATGCTGCAACCGGTGCTATGCGGAGTCTGCATGATAGTGTTCTTTCTTTGGAGAAGCGACGTCTCTCCGAGAATGATGTGGCATACCCGGTTTTCGTGGCCAAGGTGCCAGAGGGCAAGGGCTTTGTTGATAGCGCCATAGGGGGTATGATCGTCCTGCGGTTTGATGACATCTTCGCTATTTTTAACCTTCATCTGCTGCACTACACCTTCATTCGGCTATTTTCGCTAAGTATGAAGATGTGGATCATTAGAGACAAGACCCCGGACATCGTGATAGTCGACCCATTCTACATGCGTGCCAAGATCTTGGGCAGCGCTGGGGACCGGCAAGTCGCGAGTTCATACCTCGAAGGCGTCATTCTGGCGAACCCAGATAAGGATAACTTCCTTGTGCCTTACTTTCCCGAATAAGTCATCCCCTCACCGCCCCGTAACATATGATTTCTTAGATTTCGATCGTTCTTTTTTTCTAACATTCCGTGTTTTGTGTAGTGACAAACGTTGCACACTCATCCTATTAAGCCCAAACTATTCCATGGCCACGTATTTCGACTCGGACCGTCAGTCGAATAAAGACTACACAAATATCAAGAAAGTTCTTGATGATGTTCTCCCCGGCTACGCCAAATCTGGAGGCACCTTCAGGAGGCCAATTTTTAGGTACGGCAAGCACGTGTTCACCCACGTAACGACGTTCCACTGCGTCAAGCAGCCGCCTGGCGGTCAGAAGGATGCCTACTACACCCTCCATCACATGCGGGCGATCATACAGGACCATAATCACCTTCTGCTACCAAATAGTCTCAAAGATTGGGCCGCACGCTTGTCGGCGATCCAGGACGCGGACCTCAGACAAGAATTCTTTCGCATCCAGTCGGAGTTTGCGGAAATCATCCACCAAGATGTCCTTTGTACCTCAGGGCAGTTCTACCTCAAATATCAACAGTCCAACAGTGAAATAGAAACAACGCTACAAATGCAGGCTGACAACGATCGTGATTTCATGACCATCACGAAAGATGGCGGCTCCATCCACGCTCCGGTCCCTGAGTCGAGTCGAAAGTAGTGATGCTATGTAGTTTTGAAATATCGATTAGCTCATGTTGTAATTAAACTTTAATGAACTTGTATGTCTCTTTGGTTTGGATAGTCGTTCAACTTATATGTAATCGATGCTATTTATTAGTAGGACCATCAATCGTGCTATTAATGTGTTGCTTTTATCTTCCGATCCTTTTGTTGCATGCTTATATATTGCTTATGTATTGTTTGTGAATTACTACTAACATTTTGTTTGTCTAGTGCATAGAGATGTCGTTGTATGTCGTGTACATGGGTAAGGTTCTCGGAGTCTACGATGACTGGGAGGAGTGTCGGAGACAGGTTCACCGTTTCAGCAGTAACAGTTACAAAGGGTACACCACTAGGGCGGAGGCGGAAGCTAGATACGCGCGCTATCTAGCGGGAGAGAGGAGGGAGCGGAGGAGGAACCAGATGAAGATCAGTTTCATCGCGATGATGCTCATCGTGACCGCATCTCTCTTCTATGTGATGGTAGTTTAGATATCGACTTGTAATGTGAAGAGAAACTCGCTACTCGTGGTCTCGAGACTTGTAATGTTCTAACATTGTTCGATCTTTTGAATTTGGAGACTAATATGATGAATTGTATTCGGAGATTAATCTTCTATTGTATTCGATAAATCTATTGTTTATATGTTGTGCTGTTTATATTCTGTATTGTAATGTATTTTGTAATCTATGAAAATATCAGAAAAGCAAAAAAAATCCTAATATTCATAGTAGTGGTGCACCTTGTTGAGCATTAGTGGCGCACCAGGGCTAAATACCAGTGGCACATTATGGGGGTAGTAATGGCGCACTTGGGGGAATACGTGAAGGTAAATATGGCCCCCTAGGACGCATAGTAATGGCGCACCATTTGGCATAGTAATGGCGCACTGCCAGGTGCGCCACTATTGTCTGGTATACTAATGGCGCACCAGGGGTGCGCCATTAGTACTTGTTACTAGTGGCGTGATGATAGTGGCGCACCTATAGTGCGCCATTAATGGCCAAAACAGGTGCGCCACTAACAGGCCTTTTCCTAGTAGTGCCACAAGGGAAGAAGACAAACCCCAGACCAAAGGCTTCATACAGACACAGGACTCACCTGAGTCACCCTAATGCTGATGTTCTGCAGGGAAACTATACTCGGGACTATGAATATGAGCGTGTTTCAAACCGCCATGTTCATAAAACCAAGAACTACTCTGCTTATTTTTATGAGTATTATTCACCTCCTGCAAGACTATTTGCTAGGGCTCCAGAGCCAAAGTTCTCAGATGCTACACTTAGACTCATTGCTTCGAAGCCACCCTTGAAAATGTGGGTGGTTAAGAAGACTTAACTCTCTTTTGTAGGGAAAGGTCTCCAGCTGGTAATCAAAGGTGTCAGATGCTATTGCTGGGGACCTAAAACATCTTGTGGGGGGCAAGATTGAATGCCCAAATGGTCTTATTATGTATTTTGCTCCTTAGTTTCTTACTATTCATCCTATCAGTCCTAACCTCGATCTAAGCTTTCATAATCCATTTGCTCGTCAAATGTTTATGCTTCACAATATCTTCGTGAAGCCTATCCCCCTAACTACACTGTAGGGTATGACACCAGATGCTTCAGAATGGATTATTGATAGTGGATGCACTAACCACATGACTGGCGAACGAAGTCTTCTCATGGACTCGACCATACGTCCATCTGACAAGAGTCACATCACATTTGCTGACACTAGTAAAAGCAAGGTATTGGGCCTAGGTAGAGTTGCAATCTCAAAGAATCAGCACATGGATAAAGTGATCCTTGTTGAATCCCTTGGTTTCAACTTAATGTCTGTCTCAATTCTTTGTGACTTGAACATGACTATGATACTTGGAAAATATCGTTGCCTTGTTCTAATGGAATCTGACAAGTCTATAGTCTTTGAAGGGTATCGGAAAGATGATTTGTACATGGTAGATTTCTCAGCGGGACCACATCTTGCCGTATTTATTCTTGCAAAAGCTTTAGAGTGCTGGCTCTGGCATCGGAGGCTAGGGCATGCTGGCATGAGGAACTTGCATACTCTCACAAAGAAGAAGCACGTCATAGGCATCGAAGGCGTCAAGTTCAATAAGGATCACTTATGCGGTGCCTGCGAAGCTGGAAAGATGACAAGGGCCAAGCATCCCTCGAAGAGAATCATGACAACAACTCAACCCTTCGAATTGCTACACATGGACCTATTCGGCCCTACTCACTACTCTACTCTCACTACTACTGCTTGTCTCTATGGCTTTGTCATTGTTGATGATTATTCAAGATATACATGGGTGCATATAATTCTCTACAAGACTGAAGTGCAGGATGTCTTCAGACGATTCGCCAACCGTGCCATGAACAACTATGGCGTCAAGATCAAGCATATGAGAAGTGATAATGGCACAGAATTCAAGAACACCGGCCTCGACACTTATCTTGATACCTTGGGTATCACTCATGAGTTCTTAGCTCCATACACGCCGCAGCAGAATGGCATCGTGGAACGCAAGAACAGAACACTGATTGAGATAACTCGGACGATGCTTGATGAATACAAGACTCCACGGAAGTTCTGGCCTGAAGCTATTGATACTGCATGTCATGTCATCAACCGTGTTTATCTTCACAAGCTTTTGAAGAACACATCCTATGAAATCCTTACTGGTAAGAATCCAAATGGTAGTTACTTCAGAGTATTTGGTACTAGGTGCTGGATCAAGGATCCACATCACACTACAAAATTTGCACCGAAAGCACATGAAGGTTTTATGCTTGGTTACGGAAAGGATTCGCACTCCTACAGAGTCTTCAACCTCTTTCACTATAAAGTGGTTGAAACTATAGATGTGCGGTTCGATGAAACTAATGGCTCGCAAAGAGAGCACCTGCCAAATGTGCTAGATGAAATTTCACCTAGTGAATCCATCAAGCTTATGGGAACTGGAGAAATCATACCGTATGAAGCTCAGGCTGAAGAGGAACTTATCATTTCTGCACCTAGTCAACCTGAAGACAATGCTCATCCCGAAGACAATCCTCCTAATGATGACAATGATCAGCAAGAGCAAAGTCTTCGTCCAGTTCATCCTCATGTTGCAAATGAAGTACAAATTGAGAAGATAATTGATAGCATCAATGCACCTAGTCCACTCACTCGTTCAAGAGCAACACAGGTAGCAAATTTCTGTGGGCACTTTGCATTTGTCTCAATATCTGAACCCAAGAAAGTTGTTGAAGCCTTCATGGAACCTGAATGGATTCAAGCTATGCAAGAAGAGCTTCAACGGTTCGAGCTGAACAATGTGTGGGAACTGGTCAAGCGTCATGATCCTCGTAAACACAATATCATAGGCACTAAATGGATATATCGCAACAAGCAAGATGAGCATGGTCAAGTTGTCAGAAAGAAGGCTCGTCTTGTTGCTCAAGGATACACTCAAGTTGAAGGGATTAACTTCGATGAAACATTTGCTCCTGTGGCTAGGCTTGAAGCCATTCGCATACTGCTAGCCTACGCAAATCATCATAACATCCTTCTGTATCAAATGTATGTGAAGAGTTCCTTTCTCAATGGCAAGATTGAAGAAGAAGTGTATGTTGCACAACCGCCTGGCTTTGAAGATCCAAAACACCCTGATATGGTATACAAGCTCAATAAGGCATTGTATAGCCTTAAACAAGCCCCTCGTGCTTGGTATGACACACGCAAAGACTTCCTGAAGAGCAAAGGCTTCAAACCTGGTTCCCTGGATCCCACACTCTTCACGAAGACATATGATGGTGAATTGTTTGTGTGCCAAATATATGTGGATGACATTATCTTTGGTTGCACTAATCCAAAATATAGTGATGAGTTTGGACACATGATGCAAGAGCAATATCAGATGTCCATGATGGGTGAGCTGAAGTTCTTCCTTGGTCTTCAAATACGTCAGCAAAGCAGTGGCATCTTCATATCTCAAGAGAAATACCTCAAAGACTGCGTAAAGAAGTTTGGAACTCAAGACTGCAAAGGTTACATGACGCCAATGCCAACCAAAAGTCATCTGGGTCCTGACGCCAGTGGTAAAGAGTTCGATAAAAAGGTATACCGCTCCATGATTGGTTCTTTACTTCATTTATGTGCATCTAGGCCAGATATCATGCTTAGTGTTTGCATGTGTGTCTGATTCCAAGCGGCACCAAAGGAATCGCATCACTTAGCTGTGAAGCGAATTCTTCGATACTTGGATTACACCCCAACACTAGGATTATGGTATCCAAAGGGCTCGGAGTTTAATCTAGTTGGATTCTCAGATGCTGATTATGCTGGTGACAAGGTGGATCGCAAGTCTACATCAGGCACATGTCACTTTCTGGGACGATCACTTGTTTGTTGGTCTTCAAAGAAGCAGAACTGTGTATCTCTCTCCACTGCTGAATCTGAATACATTGCTGCTGGATCTTGCTGCGCTTAGCTTCTATGGATGAAGCAAACACTCAAAGACTATGGCATCCATCTGAAGCAAGTACCACTCTACTGAGACAATGAAAGCACCATCAAGATTGCCAACAACCCCGTTCAACACTCGAAGACAAAGCACATTGAAATTCGTCATCACTTTCTCAGAGATCATGTCATGAAGGAAGATATTGATATCATTCACGTCAACACTGAAGAGCAACTGGCAGATATCTTCACAAAGCCCTTGGATGAGAAAAGGTTTTGCAAGTTGCGATGTGAGCTAATATCTTGGAATCCTCAAATGTCCTGTGATTAGGCACACATCCTAACACTTATGCATGTTGATGACTTAGATGTGCAAGACACAAAGTAACGTATATCTTCAACTAATGAAGACTTACACTCCAAGTGTAAATACATTAATGCCAAATTTGACTTCGGAGCGCCACGATAATTTTGCGCCGTGTCTGGGTCTAATACTTCCTATACGGTGGGTAACGCCACCACCAAACTTTTGTTTGGAGTGTTTTCTGTTGGCGTTACATTTGCAAAGTCTTCGCATTTGGTTTGTCTTCAATATTGACATGACTTCATGTTTATCTTCACAATGTTGATTTGGTCTTATTCTGATATATTCATATATTAGTGTTCTGTCCTCTACATCATTCACTTATAGCTATGTCTTCTCATTTGAATCTTTTGATCTAAGTGAATGTGATCGGACCCTAACCTCTCTATGCTCCCTTCTCAAATCTATCTATCCAAATCATCTGCATTCTATTTAAACTATCGAATGTCTTCTCTGCGTCCTTGTCAGCAGAAGATACAGAGACAAACACTAAATCTGTTTTAAATGCTCAATCCTTTTTGCCTGAAACCCAGAGAAGCGGGAACGACCACCCGACAATCCAGGCATGCGTGGGAACATGGAACAACTTCCAATGTGTTGCATGTTCGCCACGTGTCTCTCAAATGTGAACCGCCAGGGGCACCTACGTAATAATGTTGTGCCGTCCCTGTACTTATAAATACACGCCACACCCCAGTCATTATCTCTTCTTCCACTTCTCCTTCTCACACAAACCCTAGCGCCACCGCTAGCTCTCGATGACACCGGCGACGAAGCGCTTAGCTGTCGCGACCTCACCGACGCCGTCCTTACGCCGGCCGCGGACATCGTCTTATCCACCGTCGCCGTTGGTGTCCTCTGTCACCAAGTTAGGGCACGGAAGATCGAACTACTCGGCCCCATCTTCTACTCCGTCTGGCAGTTCTTCGTGTGGTAAATAAAACCTCCTTTTTATTGTCCATTTGATCCGATAGATTCATCCTTTTCAACCACAAGTGGTTTCTGTCCCTACAAATTTGGATCTATCCTATTCTGTATCTCATAACATGCCTAGTATAGTCACTTATGCTTCACAAAGTAGTTAGATTCCACACTTGTACTTATTCTTGGATTCGTACAAATCTGGAACCAACTCTCAACATATGAGTGAATGTCTTCGCACTATGAGGTCAATGTCTTCTAAACTGGTTT
This sequence comes from Triticum aestivum, assembly GCF_018294505.1. NCBI lineage: Eukaryota > Viridiplantae > Streptophyta > Magnoliopsida > Poales > Poaceae > Triticum > Triticum aestivum. Next base: position 166,226,699 of record NC_057806.1, read on the forward strand.
ATCTTCAAAATCTTCTGAGAATGCATATGACCTCTTCCCCTTCCCTCGCATCTCTAATGCCGTCACAGGTACATGTCCGTGGGAGAATCCCTTGGTTCCTATAGTCTGCATTCAGTTGAAGAGTTCTTACAGCGTCACATTAATTCTCCCGAAGCTAGTTCCTGTCTGACCAGCAGACGGAAGCCTCTGCAAGATCTGAAGCCATTCAGTCTGAACTTCATGGCAGCAGAGAAATCAGTCAGGAAGGGCGGCAGACAATGCCGTGGGAACACAGCTAAGGACCTGCCACCAGATCTCTATGAGCTATACAAGTCAGATCCTGAAGAGACCTATGGTGAACACAAGAACTGAATCGAATGGATTCGAAGACATTGGGCAGAGGAATGGTTCAAGTACAAATTTTTCACCGATGATTATGCTGAAAAGAATGCCATCAAGAGCCCCTAGGGAGATATTATATACAAAGGTCTTCAGCCCAAGTCCAAGTCCGAAGCCATTGCTCAAGGCTTCTACCCTTGCATGGTCCGTGGACCTCAGCCTGCTAATGCTGACCCATCCAGTTTGCTATGGTGTCGTAAAGACAATCTCTTTAAGCGCAACTTCCAGTTTGCCAAAGAGTCTGCAAAGAAGAACAAGAAGGACCTTGGTCTAGACTTCAACCCGGGTCCATCAGCTCCTCGTGCTGATCGCACCCGTGATGCCGAACCCAATATCATTGGGCCCTTCTATAACCTCGAAGGTCTCATCTCACACATTGCTATTGAGGGGGCAGCCGGGGAGCACTCTGAAGATGACGCAGATTCTGATGAATCGCCTGCTCCTCCCAAGCCATAGAAGCAGGAGAAACCAAAGGCTTCAAAGCCCTCCACTACACCAAAAGCTTCGCGTGCGAAGCCTCTGGCCACTGCACCTCCTGAAGCCAGTGTGCAGTCTGAAGATCTCTCTTGCATCAAGACTGAGAAGAAGAAGCCCATTCAAATCTCTGGTCAAGCACTGACCCCAGCTGCCGTTCTGAGAAATGAGAATGAAGCCATTGATCTGTCAAGTGACGACGATCTTGGCGATGACCCTCTTGAGCTGCTGATAAAGAGCAAGGAAGAGGCGGAGATCTTCAATGATCTACCCTTGTTTGATGTGGATATCTTGAATAACTTCATTGATGAATGGTTTGAAAACCCTAGCATCAACCTCGAAGACCTTGAGCTTCCAATTGGCATCAGTGTCTCTTTTCACAGTGCCATTGCTTCTGAGCTGGCTCTGGCTCAGAAGATTGTTGAACTGAAGAACAAGATTGATTATGAGAAGGCTCAGTTCAAGAAGAATATGGCTAACCTTAGCATGGCTGATGTTCAAAGCTTCAAGCAGACGCTGCATGAGCTCAAGGAGCAGTTTCACCAGAAACGCCAGGAAGCAAAGGGTTCAAGAGAGAGAATGAAATACTTTGCCGAGAAAAGTGTTCAAGCTCACAATGAAGTAGAAAAGCGCAAGGCTCTAGGCGCCCTGGCATCGACCCCAAAATGGCTGCCAAGAAGAAGAAGAAGCCTGTTGTGGCCCAAGTCGAAGCGTCAAGGCAGGAAGAACCCCACATTGTCTTCCCTGCCAGTATGACAGGCTCGAAGCCTAAGGTCCCCATAGCTGCTTCAGAACTCAAGAAAACAACGGCAGCTGAAGCCGAAGCCCGAAAGCGCAAGACCAAGAACACCACTGACGATGCTCCACCGACCAAGAAGAAGGATCAGGCTGCTCCCACAGAGCCCCTTCTTGTCGAGCCAATCTCAGTTGCTCGCCCTGCGTCTGAACACCGTGAGCGCCAGTTGATAGTTCATGAGCCTGCTACCACAGAGGCTCCTGAAGCTGAAGAAGATCCAGCTATTGACCCCACCACAGCTGAAGACCTTGATCCCCAAGACAATGTTGAAGATGATGAAGTCCTTCCTTAGATCGAGCACAACATGGTATCATCCCCTGCTCTGACGAACAACGAACTCATCGGCATTGGTCGTCCCTTTACGCCAATTGCTTAGGATGATTCATGAGCTGATCACCCTCAAGACTCTCCAAGTACTCCCCCACCTCAAGCCACCACTCCGGTGCTTGAAGATGATGACTTCATGGTCCAGCCGACTCCCTCTCCAAAGGTGTCACCCGCACTCCGCAGGCTTCGCGAAGGACCAAGGCCACAAGTCACACTATCGAGCGTTCCAGAAGGAGAAGAGCAACATAATTCAGTGGCACGACAAGTGTTACCTGATGGCACTCGAACTGTGAATGTCTATGAGTCTGAAGGAGAAGCTGTTGAAGACATTCCGGCTGCATGAGCCGATGAACAAGAAGAACCCATAGAAGAATAAGAACGTGTTGCTACACCCCCCGTCCAACCCTGAAGTTGTTCTTGAGGAGAACGTGTCCGACCCTCCAGCTACTCGAGTGGAGGTTGAAATTCTGAGGCGGCCACTAACACCAATACTGAAGCCAATGACATTGTCATGGCTGAAGCTAATGTGGCACCTAAAGCCAATGTGGTGCCAGAAGTGAATGCACCTGAAGCCAATGCTGCACCATAGCTCGAAGAAAATGCCTCTGCTCCTGTACCACCTCCAAGACCTCACACCATTGATCAAGCATATGATCGTGGTCAGCTTGTGACCGTCCACTGGCCCATTCTGGTTCCTCCGCCTGCTCCTGGACCTCAATTTGACTATCATGTGGAGCACAGACCTCAGGTCCAGAAGCCGAAGCCAAGGCTGCCAAGGTTTCCAGGTACTGCAACTTCACTGAGATCATTTAATTTGAATGGCTTCATAGCACACAACACCTTCTTTGATACTGCCAAGAACCCCTACTCCAAGCCAAGAATTTCATCTGATCGATTCTGGAGCTATCAGCAGTGCAGTTACTATTCTTGTGTTCTCTATGATCAAGGGTGCATCTTTCCTCATTTGCGTCTCGATAGTGAAGCTATTTCTGGACTGCCCTGCTTAGAAGAGGCACTTGACTGTTTCCGTGATGCTGGTCTCCTGAACTTTGTGACTGCTAAAGAGCATTCGAATGAAGAGCTTCTGCTACAATTTTATGCTACCCTCCACATTCGCGGCTATAATAGGGATCCGAAGACTTGGATCCTTCAGTGCATGACAGGAGATGTACACCATGAAGCCAAAGCCCAAGACAGCATTGAGCTTACTGCCCTGCCCACTCCTGGTGAACACTATGAACCAGGTTGTCAGCTGCACCAGAATGCTTTGGAAAGCATCTTCTAGAAGCCAGAGCCCAACATGAGCCAAATGCTGAGCATGATGAAGCCACTGCCCCAAGACGCTGAATATCCACAGGAGTTCTTTGTTGAAGACCTAGAGTATCTGCCTCGCACTATTTATCATATCATCAGGAGAACTCTATGGCCTGTTGAGGGAGTCCTGGATTAGGGGGTCTCCGGACAACCGGACTATATCCTTTGGCCGGACTATTGGACTATGAAGATACAAGATTGAAGACTTCGTCCCGTGTCTGGATGGGACTCTCCTTGGCATGGAAGGCAAGATAGGAAATATAGATATGTAGATCTCCTCCCTTGTAACCGACTCTGTGTAACCCTAGCCCCCTCTGGTGTCTATATAAACCGAAGGGTTTAGTCCGTAGGACAACATACAATCATACCATAGGCTAGCTTCTAGGGTTTAGCCTCTATAATCTCGTGGTAGATCAACTCTTGTAATACTCATATCATCAAGAACAATCAAGCAGGACGTAGGGTATTACCTCCATAAAGAGGGCCCGAACCTGGGTAAACATCGTGTCCCCTGCCTCCTGTTACCATCCGCCTTAGACGCACAATTCGGGACCCCCTACCTGAGATCCGCCGGTTTTGACACCGACATTGGTGCTTTCATTGAGAGTTCCACTGTGTCATCACCATAAGGCTTGATGGCTCCTTCGATCATCGGTAGCGATGCGGTCCAGGGTAAGGTTTTCCTCCCCGGGCAGATCTTTGTATTTGGCGGCTTCGCACTGCGGGCCAATTCGCTTGGCCATCTGGAGGAGATCTAGAGCTATGCCCCTGGCCATCAGGTCAGATTCGGAAACTTAAACTACACTACCGACATCCGCGGAGACTTGATCTTCGACGGATTCGATCCCATGTGAGGTGCGCCGCACAGTCACGACGAGCATGACGTAACTCTGTTGTCGAACAATATTCAGGAAATCGCATCTGCAACTACTCCGGCCGTTAATCCAGAGCAAATTGTGCCATCCGAGAGCGGAGGGATAGACCCCGCCATGGAGGCCGCACTCTCAGTGGTGATAGAGCCAGATACTGACTTCACCCCTTACGAGAGCCATGTCACCGAACCACTGGATTCACCTCCTGCCACGGACTCCGAGCCGCTTACTTCCGTGCCCGTCGAATCCGAATGGGCGCCGATCATGGAGTTCACCTCCGTGGATATCTTTTAGCACTCGCCCTTCGGTGATGTGCTAAATTCATTAAGGTCTCTCTCCCTGTCAGGAGAACCTTGGCCGAACTATGTCCTGCTAGAATGGGATGCGGACGACGAAGAAATTCGCTGCCCGCCCACCACCCACTTAGTAGCCACTGTCGACGACTTAAAGGACATGCTCAACTTCGACTCCGAAGACATCGACGGCATGGACGAAGATGTAGGAGACAAACAGGAACCAGCGCCCACAGGGCGCCGGATAGCCACTTCATCACATGACATATACATGGTGGATACACCCAAAGAAGGCAATGGCGAAGAGACAGCGGAGGATGGCCCCTCCAAGAAGCAACCTAAGCGCCGACGTCAGCGGCGCCGCTCTAAGTCCCGCCACAACAAAAGTAGTGATAACGGCACAGGAGATAATAACTCTGGATAGTGCCGAAGACAACCACAATCCCCTCTAGCACAATGTAGAGCTGGAGGATGAACAAGCTAGCCCTCCAGATCAGGCAGCAGATGGAGAACCGGAGGAGGACAATTACATGCCTATCTCCGAAGACGAGGTGAGCCTCGGCGACGAAGAATTTATCGTGCCTGAGGATCCCATCGAGCAGGAGCGCTTCAAGCGCCGTCTTATCGCCACAACAAATAGCCTGAAGAAAAAGCAACAACAGCTTCAAGCTGATCAAGACTTGCTAGCAGACAGATGGACCGAAGCCCTTGCGGCCGAGGAATACGAACTCGAGCGCCCCTCCAAGAGTTACCCAAAACGCAGGTTGCTACCTAACCTCGAGAAGGAAGCATTGAAACCTCCATCACCAGTGTACGATGCGGCTGACCGGCCACTGCGTGGCAGAGCCAAAGAGGCATTTCAGCCTGAAGTTCGGCCTGCACCCCGCCGCTACTCAATCAAAAATACCAAGGCCCGGGGCAACACATGGGACCTGCGAGCCGTATTGGACAGCAGGGCAAAACTTGCAAGGTCAATATACGGGTCACAGGCGCGTGCGCCAACGCGAGACAATGATCGTCGCGCCAGATACACCAAAGGTAAATCCGGCCGGGCCGAATACAGCAGACAAGACTCATATGAACTGTGTGTGATATAGCCCGGCACAGAGGTGCCGCACACCCCCTATGCTTCACTGATGAAGTTATGGATCACGAATTCCTGGAGGGTTTTAAACCCGTAAATATTGAATCATATGATGGTACAATAGATCCCACTGTATGGATTGAGGATTTCCTCATTCACATCCACATGACTTGCGGTGATGATCTACATGCCATCAAGTACCTCCCAGTAAAACTGAAAGGACCAGCTCGGCATTGGCTGAATAGCTTGCCAGCAGACTCCGTCGGCAGTTGGGAGGATCTGGAAGAAGCATTCCTTGACAACTTCCAGGGCACTTATGTGCGACCACTGGATGCTGATGACTTGAGCCATATAACTCAGCAGCCAGGGGAATCGGCCAGACAATTCTGGACACGGTTCTTGACTAAGAAAAACCAAATTGTCGACTGTCCGGACGCAGAGGCCCTAGCGGCATTCAAGCACAACATCCGTGACGAGTGGCTTGCCTTCCACCTTGGCCAGGAGAATCCGAAGTCTATGGCAGCCCTCACGACACTCATGACCCGCTTTTGCGCGGGCGAGGATAGCTGGCTGGCTCGCAGCAACATCACATCTAGGAATCCGGGCACCCTGGATAACAAAGATGCCAAGGGCAAACCACAACGCAACAAACACAAGCGCCACATATATGGTGATAAAACCAATAATATGGCAGTTAATGCCGGGTTCAGGGTCCAAAAGCCCGGTCAGCAGAAGGGGTCGCCCAAAAATACAAATCCGGGTCCATCCAGTCTGGACCGCATACTCGCTCACCAATGCCAAATTCATGGCACCCTAGAAACGCCAGCCACCCATACCAACAGAGAATGTTGGGTCTTCAAACAAGCCGGCTAGGCAGGCGCCAAACACGAAGAGGGGTCTCAAAGCGACGATAGCAACGAAGAGCACAGATTTCCAAACAAAGGAGGGCAAAAGAAACCCCCCCCCCCATACTCAATCGGTGAATGTGGTAAATACCACTCAAATGGCCCACTTTGACCAGATATACACCCTTAAGGATGACGGCTCAACAGAACTCGCCCGCCCACAATATAAGCTAGGGCCGGTCACCTTCAACTGCACGGATCGTCCGGCCAACGCCAACCGGGGCAATCCAGCCGCACTAATCCTCGACCCAATAGTAAACGGGTTCCACCTCACTTGAGTCCTTATGGACGGAGGTAGCAGTTTAAATCTGCTATACCAGGATACAGTGCGCAAGATGGGCCCCGATCAGTTAGCGATCAAGCCCACTAAGGCCACTTTCAGAGGTATCATACCAGGCATGGAGGTCAGCTGTACAGGCTCCATTTCCCTCGAGGTAATCTTCGGATCACCAGAAAATTACCGTACCGAAGAGTTAATCTTTGAAATCGCCCCTTTCTGCAGTGACTATCAAGCACTGCTCGGGCGAACCGCGTTCGCTCGATTCAACACGGTGCCACATTATGCCTACCGTAAGCTCAAAATGCCCGGTCCACGCGTCGCATGACGGTTCATGGCAAGGCTGAATTTTCTTTCGACGCCAACAAATACATCACTGCCTTAGCAGCAGGGACACCGAGCAACACCTTGCAGCCGAACCTCGAGTCGACACCTAGGCTCCCGGACATTGTCCAGGGGCTCCGAACTACTTTGCGGAAGGATACTCTGGCTCGTCTAGGGTTCAATTAAACACTCAGGCAAAGGCCACGACATGTTGAACTCAGAGGCTCAACCGCCCTCCGGCACACAAACATTTCTTATATTTCCTTCGCAGGTTTACCTTTGCACCGACCAGGATGGACTCCACAGAGGCAGCTCGAACGCGCCTGGGATCCTTAGACATTCCCCGCAGCGACCGCCGTCTAGAATACGGACCCGCACTCAACCTCTTCCCCCTAGTCACAGCAGGTTCCGCTATCACATCTCCTTTTTTATCACATTACTTGTACCATACACATAGACGTATTATTTATACAACATGTGGATTCATATGATGTTTACCTGCTAGTTATTTCTTATCGAAATCATTTCATCAAATGGCATCTGAACACAGCGGTATGCCCTAAATACGCCAGGGGCTTTGTCTTCCCCGTTACACGGCAATAAAAGTCTGAACACCTTCACAGAAGTTTGGCACCCCAAACTTATAGCATTATATGCATCAGCTCCGAATCATGTCTTGGGTCAATAGTTGGGTTTGCCCGGCTCCTATGTTTTGGTACCTTACATTCCGCTATATCGGCTAAGGTAGCACTGGGAGAACTACTGCAATTGTGTCCCGATTCTTCCGGACGAGCACCTCGGTAGAGAAAGCCGAAAACTGACTGTCATGATATGGCGAGAGCTGGTCAGCTCTTCGAGCAGTCACAAAATCTTTAAGGATTTCTCCCGCACAATGCCATAACCAATGCAGCGTGAGAAGGATCGGCTTTTTCTTCGATCAGGCGCTTATGGAGCCCCTAGTACGGTCTTCCGAACACAAGGGGCTGCGCCGACCATACTAAAGGTCCTCTGGCTAAGTGAGAGTGATAAATCACTATAGTCCGATTGCCTGGTTTGTTGTGTTGAGCACCTCCCTTGGAGGACCCAAAACTGGAATAAAGAGTGCTCAGGTTTATCCCGAACACCCCCGTACTCCTTACGTGGGGGCAGAAGCCGACGACTGGCCAACTCTCGGCCCTAATATACAAACGGCCGCACAGGAGGGTAAACTTTTATATAACAGTTGACATATCAATGACCTTGTTTAAACATTACAACGGACAATATGATCCGCATTCAAGAAATATAATGTCCTTGGTACATAACTCCGCCGCAGGGTAGGATCCTTTCAGGACACTCTTATAATATGATTCGGGCTTGCAGTGCTCCTTCCCCTCCGGCGGTCCTTCGGTCACCAGCTTTTCAGCATCCATCTTCCCCCAGTGCACCTTTGTAAGGGCGAAGGCCATTCGTGCTCCTTCTATACATACCGACCGCTTGATGACGTCAAGTCGAGGGCAAGCGCTTATAAGCCGCCTTACGAGCCCAAAGTAGCTGCTTGGAATTGGTTCGGCAGGCCATAGCCGGATAACCACATCTTTCATGGCAAGCTCCGCCGCCTTATGCAGTTCGATCAGCTGTTTCAGTTGATCGACAAAAGGCACCAGATAATTCGGCGCCAAATACTGAGACCAAAAAAGCTTATCGGCGGTGTTCCTTCCTTCGGCTCGGTAGAAGCGAGCGGCATCTGATATACTGTGCGGCAGCTCGGCAAATAGACCTGAGAAGTCCAGATTCACAATCAGAAACATAGTTTTTCCTTCAAATGTTTTCTTTACATGGGAAAAGCCTACCTACCGCGATCTTCCTCGCCTCTTGGATCCCCTGCAGCATGCTTTGGGTTTCCCCCTGGGCGTCGGTCGTGGCTTGCCCCGCCTTGGTGAGTTCAGACTCTTTCTCCGTTAAACTCTACTCCAAGGCCTCGCATTTACTTACGGCCTCTTGCAGTCCCTGCTTAGCTTTAATAACTCTGTCTTCGTGTTTCTCACGAAGAGCCAGCTCCGTGGCCGCCTTTTTCTCGGCCTCGACAACGGCCCCTTTGAGGGCCTTGACTTCGGTCATAACTCCTAGCACAAATTATGCGGCTTATTTCATACTGAACATTTATCTCACAATAAATGCACATAATACTGGGGCATACCTTGTTTATCCCTCAACTGCATTTGCAATTGGCCAATTTCTTCTCTGGCCCGCTCCAAACTTTGATTCAGTCCGGCGATCTCCGTAGTGTGGGACGCAGCAGCCGCTACAGGTATCTGCTTGAAGCGGGAGAGAAATCAATGTCATTTAGTAAGTCCTCCTGAGATCATGAATTCGATCCCATGTCTGGTTCTTTCTTTCATCGAATTGTGTATCAGGGGCTACTATCTATACTATGACACTCTTTGATAACTCATAAAACATACCTCAAAGCCTTTTATAAGACCGATACATGCTTTGTTTGGTCCACTCTCGGACGACTGAATTTTCTCAATCACCGCGCCCATCAGGGCACGGTGTTCATCAACGATGGAGGCATCTCGTAGCGCCACCAACAAAGCATCCGACACTTCTGGATGGACAGAGGTTGCCGGCGGAATCTTTTTCCCCACGTCTCCGGCCCCTGCGGTTCGACCTCCAGGTGCCGCCTTCATAGTTTTTTCCTTTTCTCCTTGGCCGGGGTCCTTTGGGGCGAGGCCTCGGTGTTTGGCACCTATTTGGAGGAAGGGTCCTTTGGGGGCGTCCCGCTCTCCATAGCGTGTGAGCTTAGCAGGTCCTCCGATGAGGATTGCTCGGTACGGGACCTCGCCGGACTACAAGAAATATACGGCTTAGGTTAAAATACTAAGCCACAATGAGTCCGGGCGCTTAAACGTATTCGGATATTCACGAGTTCACCAGGGGCTGGGCCCTGGGATCCCATGTCGGGCCGCTGTCTGCGGCGGCAGGAGACTCCTCTTGACGAGGAATCTTTCCTCTTTTTGGTAGTTCGGCCTCCAAGGATGCGGAGGCCATCCTCTTCTGTCTTCCCTCCGCAGGGGATTCATCTCCCTCCTCCTTTTTGTCCTCTTCGAAGGTGGAATGGGCATCAGAGCCTTCGGGTATTGTGCCCGAAGCGCCACGACGACGACAACCGCCCCGGGTCTTTTTAGCCCCCTTCTTGGCCATCTTCTTCGGCACCTTGTAAGGCGTCAGGGCCAGCATCTTCGTCATAAGTGGGATGGCCGGGTCTTCGGGCGGCAGGGCCGGACAATGGATCCGCTCCGCCTTCTTCGTCCAGCTCTGGGAAAGTTGAATGAACACGCGTCAAGTGCTTCCTTTGGGTCAGGCGGATGGAAAAGTTTGATAAACTCACCGCACTTGCAGGGCATGACAGTTGGTACCCGCGGTCTTCGGCAGAGTCCGGCCATGATTTGCTGGACTTAAAAAGCACCTCCCAAATGTCCTCGTGCGACGAGCCGAAGATCCTTCGCAAGGTTTGGTGCCTGGCCAGATCAAACTCCCATAGATTGCAAGTCCGGTGTTAACCAGGCAGTATCCGGCGGACTAACATCACCTGGACTACGTCGACGAGTTCAATGTTCTTATCTCCCATATCTTTAACACGCGTTTGGAGCACCGACAGTTCATCGGACGAGGACCAATCTAGTCCTTTCTTGACCTAGGACGTAAGCCGCAGACGGGCGCCGGATTGAAACTCGGGAGAAGCGGCCCGCTCCTTACCGCTCGGCTCAGTGATGTAAAACCACTATTGTTGCCACTCCTTGACCGAATCATTAAAGGTTCCTGTTGGCCATATGACGTTGGGCATCCTTCTCACCATAGCACCCCTGCACTCGGCGTGCTCGCCGCCCACCACCTTGGGCTTCGCAGTAAAGACCTTCAGCCATAAACTGAAGTGTGGCGAAACACGGAGAAAAGTCTCGCACACGACAATGAATGTCGAGATGTTGAGGAAGGAATTAGGGGACATATCGTGAAGATCGATCCCATAATAGTACATGATGCCGCGAACGAATGGGTGGAGGGGAAATCCTAGCCCACGGACAAAGTGAGGGAGGAATACAACCCTCTCGTGGGGTTCCGGAGTTGGGAGATGGTGGCCGATTTTCTTGGCCAGGTACCCGGCCTCCCGAAGCTTTTTGATATCCTTCTCTTGGACGGTAGAGGCCATCCATTTGCCTCCTGCTCCGGATCCAGACATCTTTGGAAGACCTCTTGTGGGTAGAGGAGGTGAACGCTCACACGTTGGAGCCTGAGCAGAATGGAATGAGTTGGGAAGAAGGTATGGGTGAAGAGGGTAAATTCTTGCCCCTTTATAAGGGTGGAAGAGGCGATGCGCCTCCCCCTCGCTTGGTAAAACCTCTTATTCCCCAAGCGCCATAAGTAATGGCACGGTTGGGTTACCCGCGTCCGTATTGATGAGAATCCCGTGAGAAGGGGGACACGATCTCTGCTTTGACAAGACATGTCGAGAAAACCGCCCCACAATATGTGTGGTGTTGGTTGAGAAAACGATTTGAATCAAGACCGGGCTGTGGCATGATATCATGCTGTCAAAACGTGTTAGCAGATTCGATTTGTGGAAATGTTATTCTCTCTACGGTGGTATGCAAAACTTGTTTTGTAGAGCCCGATACTATCATTGTGTTCAAAATCTTCTATGGAGTATTCAGAGGAGGAACCCGCCTTGCAATGTCGAAGACAATACTGCGTGCTAGACTCATCGTATTGAAGCCCGGTTTAGGGGCTACTGAGGGAGTCCTGGATTAGGGGGTCTCCGGACAGCCGGACTATATCCTTTGTCCAGACTGTTGGACTATGAAGATACAAGATTGAAGACTTCATCCTGTGTCCGGATGGGACTGTCCTTGGCATGGAAGGCAAGCTAGGCAATACAGATATGTAGATCTCCTCCCTTGTAACCAACTCTGTGTAACCCTAGCCCCCTCCGGTGTCTATATAAACCAGAGGGTTTAGTCTGTAGGACAACATACAATCATACCATAGGCTAGCTTCTAGGGGTTAGCCTCTATTATCTCATGGTAGATCAACTCTTGTAATACTTATATCATCAAGAACAATCAAGCATGACGTAGGGTATTACCTCCATCAAGAGGGCCCGAACCTGGGTAAACATCGTGTCCCCTGCCTCCTGTTACCATCCGCCTTAGACACACAGATCGGGACCCCCTACCCGAGATCGGCCAGTTTTGACACCGACACCTGTCAAAGGACACTCTCTTGCAACGAAGCTTGAAGGAGCAATGAAGACATTGGTTTTCTATATCTTCAATGTCATCAGCTTCAATGCGCAAGACTTCTTCATCGGGCAATTGGCTGCATCTGGCTCTGATATATTTGGTCTGAAGTTCTATGCTCCATGGGTAATGCGCCTCATCAAGCTTCACTCTGCTATCAACTATCAGCCTTCTCCGTGCAATCATCTCATATTCTTGCCAGAGGTTGATCTGTCTGTCGAAGCCATATATCCAGAGCCTGCCAAGGAGCCAATTTATCTTCACAATGTTGATTGTCAAAGTTTCACCCAACCCATTGACGGAGTTCAGGCCATCACTTGTGTTTATCCTTTGGATGGCAATACACGTGCCCCTCATGCCCAAACTTAAGCCACTGAAAGCACAATTTCCCAAAGGCCTCGGAAGCGATCTCGTGTTCTCAATGACCGAGAGCTTCTAGTGCCCTGCATCAGAAAAAGGATAAGCATCATGACTGGCTCAAGCGTCAAATGCATAGCCTCTTGGTGGATGTCAATCGCATTCGCAACCTTGCCACCAAGAATGCGTTTGTCACTCATGAAACCTGTCGCCGGTCATGGAAGAGTCTGACTTTGTAGAGCTCTAAAGATGATCTTCAACAGGATGGCTTCACGGAGAGAGTCAAGTTTGATTCCACTCCTCCCTGGAATGCTTAATTGCATCGGACTCCCTCACTCGAAGACTCTGACTATTCCTCCTCAGCTGCAACTGTTAATGCCAGACTCATTTATGACCAAGATGATGCTACTTCACCACCTCCAACTTCGGCATGTATCAACACTACACCAAGTTCGTCTGCACCACCAAACCTCAACAACGACCCTGCTGCTTCGCCTACTCCTCATGGGAACGAGTAGAAAGCTCTATGTCTTCAAACCTTTTTGGTCATTATTGACAAAAGGGGGAGAAGCAGATGAGTTGATAGTCTTCAAGCGGGTCCACAAGGGTGGTTGTTATACTTTTGCTACATTTGCCAAGTGCTTACAACTCTCGCTTTTGATACATTTGGTTCTTTGAGGTGTAACACTTAAACTTCATGGTCGTCTGCTACCTTTTCTGTTAACTATGTGATGTGATGATAAATTCCACATGTGCGATGATAAATTTCGCACGAAGTAATTTTGCAGACGTCCATTTTTCATTATGCATGTCATTATCTTCGTTATATCTCTACATGCATGATGAATTGTCTTCATAAGTTGAAGCGGATGTCCACAAGTACAACCTGACATGTGCATTTTCATTCGAAAGCAAAATACTTATATGCACATCTTCAGGGGGAGCCTTTTTGCTACTTAAGAAGACAATACCTCAATCCTTTACAATTTCGCATACTTTTATCCCCGTTGAAAACTTCAACCAGTTTTTCATCAATCACCAAAAAGGGGGAGATTGTAAGTGCATCTAGTGCCACCCCTAGTTGGTTTTGGAGTATTGACGACAAACCTGGTTGAGGGACTAATGTGTTTGTGAGAATTGCTGGATAACACAGGTAGTAGTCCCTCATCGATTCGGTTTACCAACCGGAGATGACCCCTAAAAATGTGTGAAGACATTGAAGACAATGGTGGTATGTGAATATATTCATATTGAAGACTATGACATGAGAAGACATCGCATGAAGATTTGGAGCGCGAAGATATAGTTGTTTCGTAGTTTCATTTTCTTCATTGTTAAGTCATAGGAACCACCGTACTATTAAGTGGGGTCCAAGTGAACAAAGTCAGAGTGACTAAAGTGATGCTCAACCAAATTCTATGTCTTCGAGCGAAGACAATGAGAGCAAATCTTATCCAGAGCTGGATAAGTCAGCTTTACTTGTAAGCCAAGTTAAGCTGCCGCGTGTGTTTGAAATCTGACCGTTGGAACACGTGTCAGTTCCTTAGTGACCCAGGGTCATTTCGAACAAATCAGGCTGGGTTTCCAAGTGGCTATAAATATACCACCCCCTACACCATAAATTGGTGGCTACTCAGAGTTAGTACACGGCTTTTGTCGTTTGAGAGCAACCCACCTCGAAGCCTTTGAGAGAGAAATCGTTGCCAGGACAAAGCCCTAAACACCCAGAGCCAAAGAGTGTTAGGCATCACTGAAGTCTTTCTATCCGCGTGATCTAAAGACTTGTTACACTTGAGGACTGTGAATCCTCGAACCGATTAGGCGTCGCGTTATGAGTATCCAAGAGTCATTGTGGATCGCCGGTGAACGAAGTCTGTGAAGGTTTGGAAGTCTACCTTGAAGACTTACCTGAGTGATTGGGCGAGGACAAGGTGTCTTAGCTCAAGGGGAATAAGGTGAAGACACGGTCTTCTGAGTTGAATCTCAGCCTCCCTAACCAGACGTACAGTTGTCACAGCAACTGGAACTAGTCCAACAAATACTTTGTCTTCACCAAGCAACTGGTTCTATCTCTTCCTTCTCTTTACTTACAGTTTGTCTTTGTGAAGTCATTTCCTGCTTGCATTATCTATTTGACTTCACTATGTGACTACTTGTTCTGATTGGCTTCATACTATCTTCCGTCCTGATCCGTACTGCCTAGCTGTCAATAGTCTTCGTGCTTTCACTTCATTAAATACTTGACTATAGCTTGCCTAGTGTAGTCTTCCTTCCGCTGCATGTTAATAGGTTCATTTCTATCGTTTGTCTTCGAAATTTCCATGTTTTGAATAGTTTCATAAAAATCGCCTATTCACCCCCCTCTAGTCGATAACTAGCACTTTCAAAGATCAATCAAGCAGGAAGTAGGGTATTACCTCCATAGAGAGGGCCCGAACCTGCGCAAACATCGTGTCCCCCGTCTCCTGTTACCATCGATCCTAGACGCATATTTCGGGACCACCTACTCGAGATCCACCGGTTTTGACACCGACATTGGTGCTTTCATTGAGAGTTCCACTGTGTCATCGACAAAAGGTTCAATGGCCCCTTCAATCGTCAATAATGACGTTGTCCAAAGAGGAACCTTCCTCCCCGGATAGATCTTCGTATTCGGTGGCTTCGTACTGCAGGCCAACTCACTTGGCCGTCTGTAGCAGATCGATAGCTACGCCCCTGGCCATCAGGTCAGATTCGAAAGCTTGAATTATGTCACAGACATCCATGGAGATTTGATCTTCAACGGATTCGAGACCGCGGCAACCACTTCCCATCGCCTCGATGAACATGGCTTAAACCTGTCATCGGGCCGCATCCAGGAGATAGCTCCTGTAGCATCTATGGCCTTAAACCCGGAGTAGATCAAGTCGCCCGAAGATGGGAAGCTCGACCCCATCACAGGGGCTACCGATTCCGCGGCGCTGGAGCCGCACGCAGATTCCACTTCATATGGTATCTGCATCAATGGTACCTCGGACTCGCCTCTGGTGTCGAACTTCGAACCCTATGAGCCCGCGTATACCGAACCCGATCGGTTATCGATCTTCAAGTTCGGCACGGCAGATTTCTTCGAACACTCTCCCATGGGTGACATACTAAACTCGCTAAAAAACCTATCCCTGCCAGATGACCCGTCGCCGAACTATGTTCGGTTCGAACTTTCGGCGGATGATGGAGAATTTTGTTTCCCACCCGCCACCTACTTCGTAGCCACTATTGAAGACCTAACCAACACGCCCGACCCCCGCTCCGAAGACATAGACGATGTGGACGATGATGAGGAGCCAGGCCAGAGCTTACTACCCGCTCGACACGGGATGACCACTTCCTGGTATGACGTGTGTATGATAGACACATCTTACAGTGCTCGCGACGATAACAAGGACGATCCGGTCGAGAATAAACCGCCTGGTACACAGCCCGGACACCGGCGCCCTAGGTCACTACTAGCACCAGAGAAGACGATACTCCGGACAACAAAAACCCTGTTGAGGTAGAATTCGAGCAGGAGGAACATGAAGGCGGGCAAGACAGCTCTGGTGAGCAGATCACATATGGGGACTCGGAGGACAACAATTATCTCCCACTCTCCGAGGAAGAGGAGATCCTCGGCAACGAAGATTTTATCATGCCCAAGGAACCTCTCGATCAAGAGCGCTTTAAACATCGGCTTATAGCCACTACAAGGAGCCTAAGAAAGAAGCAGCTGCAGCTTCAAGCAAGCCAAGATTTGCTCAATGATAGATGGACCGGGGTCTTGTCCACCGAGGAATACGGCCTCAGCAGCCCAGTAAAAAGCCACCCCAAGAATAGGTGGCTCCCTCAATACGATGGCAGGGCGACGGAACCCATACCACAATCAAACAATGCGGCGGGCCGACCACAGTTCGGTCCAGACAAAGCAGCAGCCCAAGCAGAGCATCATACCAACCCATCCGGCCATCAAAACAAAACAGCTCGGGGGAATACCCGCGATATCAACCAAGACACGGAGGGTAGAACATGACGCACAAGATCGATGTCTAGGTCACAAAGATATACCCCGACCGACGATGATGGTCGCCTATTCGGACGCTATGAAGCCAACCATGCCCGGTCCGAACACCATAAACGGAGCCCGCCGGAGGTGCTTCATAGTGTGGCCCAACATAGAGGAGCCGCACACCCTCTCTGCTTCACTAACGAAGTAATGGAGCATGAATTTCCAGACGGGTTTAAACCCATTAACATCGAAACATACGATGGAACAACAGATCCCGCGGTATGGATCGAGGATTACCTCCTCCATATTCACATGGCCCGTAGAGACGACCTCCACGCCATTAAATACCTACCTCTCAAACTTAAAGGGCCATCTCGGTACTGGCTAAACAGTTTGCTAGAAAATTCCATTGGCAACTGGGAAGATTTGGAAGACGCCTTTCGAGACAACTTCCAGGGAACATATTTCCGGCCATTATACGCCGATGACTTAAGTCACATTGTCCAGGAGCCCGGCGAGTCAGCCAGGGAGCTCTGGACCAGGTTCTTAGTCAAAAAGAACCAAATTGTCGACTGTCCGGATGTAGAAGCCCTTGCGGCCTTCAGACATAGCGTCCGGGATGAATGGCTAGCACGTCACCTCGGCCAGGAAGGACCCAAATCCATGGCAGCCCTTACCGCTCTAATGACCCACTTCTGCGCTGGAGAAGAGAACTGGCTTGCTCGTAAAAGCAACAAGGCCAGCAGCCTGGGCACTTCCGAAATCCAAGATGGCAATGGCAAGCCACAATGAACCGAACACAACAGTCGCAGTACTATACGCGACACAGCGGTGAACGCCGTATTTCACAATCCAAAGCCCGGTCAACGGAAGAATCCACTAAAGGCAAACTAGGATGGACCATCCACCCTTAACATGATATTGGACCGACCTTGTCAGATTCACGGTCACCCTGATATGCCAGCTAATCATACCAACCGAAACTGTTGGGTCTTCAAGCAGGCAGGCAAACTCAACACTAATCACAAGGGGAGGAGGCCACCAGGTTATAAAGACGATGGATTGGCTCGCCAGCAGAACGCTAGGGCCAGAAACAGTTTCCCTTTGACGTTCAAATCACTCCGGGAACGCGAATAGCAGTTCGTCTTCTGCCACCCACATACTGTACTAGCAAAATTTGCATCACGCGCGCATCACTACGCACTCAAGATACCATGGGCATTGGCGGAAGCATAATACAGACAACCCTACAAGCATTCCCTAACGTTTTTTATCTGTTCACCTTATTTTTCTGTATCATCCCTAAAGAACAGGTGACCAGCTGGACAAGATCTACAACGGACTCTATCGGAGTTCGGATCCGTATGCTCACCTAAGGTGCTACTTCCATTAAGGATTCCCCTGTCACACCCTAGCAAGTTCATGCATTAGAGTGTTTGCATCATGTTTAATTTTCCCAGAAAGATGGAATGGGGATAACAGAACCCCCAGCACCCCCTTAAACCAATTAGGGTTTACTAAAATCATTTTCAATAAACCTGAAATGCCCTTCTAAAATGTTCATCATCTTTGCCTTGGTCTAGAACCTTTGACAAAAATGGTGCACACTTTTCTAGGACATCTTAAGGTCATTGGATTAAATCATTACTATTTGCATTTGGGAAATTTAAATCCTATAAATATTTTAAAATGCCCAAATAATCCTGAAAGTATTTTTAGGCTGTTGAGAATATTTTCAAATGTGCCTCTGAATATTTTCAGGATTTCTGGAAACGTTTTCGTATTTTTAATAAAGCCCAATAGTTACAGAAAATTAGAAAACAGAAACAAATCAGAAAAGAGAGAGAGAGAAAGGCCAGAGGCCACTTACCTGGCTGGCCCGGCCCATCTGGCCGGTGCCAGTCATCACCTACCTCTGCCAGTAGGCAGAGGAGGGACACTGCGACGCCGCCGCGCTCGCCACGCCACCTCCCTGCCTGCCTGCTGTCACCTGCGCCAGCGCGACGCCTCGAAGCGCCTCTGCGGCACCGCCCCGACCCCGTGGACACCTCACACGCGCCCCTGCCTCTCTTCCTCACTCTCTCCCACATGGCCGACGCTGCCGTAGACGCACCGTCGCCATAGCCGTGCTCTCTGTCGTCTCCGTGCCACGTCACCATGTCCAAGAGCTCCGCCGCCCTCCTCTTCGTCGAGCAGACCGAGCCCCGAGCGCTTGCTCGCCCTGGAGTTACCGCCTCGTCCTCGTCTTCGCTGATCGCCGCCAGAGATCCCTTTCGCCGTCACCACTGCTCTAGCTCGTCCCCGACCTCGCCATTTAGATAATCGCAACTGCTGTGAGTTCAGCTACATATCCTCTCTGCTCTCGCTGTTGTCCCCTGCATCGACTGCACGAAGCTCACCCGCACACGCCGCCACCCGCGTCGTCATCGGTCATGCTCCGGTGACCATATGGTCCCGGGCTTGTGTCCAACGCACTCCCCGCATCGCGTAGGAGCCGTAGATGCTAGCGCCGCCCCGCCTAGGCCACTGCAGCAACGAGCCCAAGCTCACCCGAGCTCCGGCGACCGCCAAGGTCGTCGTCGGCATTGTTCCCGGCCTCCCCGAGCTCCACTTCCACCACCAAATGATGCGGCTCGCTTCCAGCTCCCCGTAGATGGTCTCGGCCGCCCGGTTGGTCGCTGGAGACGCAAACCCGAGCCCCTCCGCCGCGTCTGTCATCGCCGGCGTCAAGCCGCCGGTGAGTTGACCTCGTTTGACCGGGGGTTTAACTCCCCTGGGTCAATTACAGGTGGGCCAGAGCCCTGTTAAGTTTAGTTAGCACTAATTAACTATTAGTTAACCCAATAGGTCACTGACATGTGGGCCCAGGCCCCACTGACAATTTAGTTAGTATTAACTTAACCCTGTTAATTAGTTGTTTTACTGACGTGTGGGTCCCAGCCGTCAGGTTTGACCTGGGCTGGTGCCTTTGACTCGCTGACATCACAGTGACGCAGTGCTGACGCAATTATTTATTTTCTGGATTTATTCTTATATAGGAAATTCTAGAAAATAGCCAAAACTTCTAAAAATCATAGAAAATCAACCATAGCTCCAAATCAAACAAATTATATATGAAAAATGATCAGAAATATTCAATCTTTCCATCTGGAATTGTTTCATGCATGACAAAACACTTTAACCTTGCTGTTTAGGTGAAACAAGCTAATACACTTATAATGCATAAGAACTTAAGCTTCCGTTTGAATCTTTGATTCAAATGGACCCATTTCAACTTGTTTCACATTGCATTAGATAGGACACCTCATTTTGCCATGTCATAGCATGCATCATATTGTTGCATATTGCCATATGTTCATTATACTCTATGGTGTCTTTCGTGGTAGGTTCTGCCTCCGAGGATATCTCCGAGTATCCAACTGAAGGGCAGTACCCTACTACTACTCCATCAGGAAACAACCCCATTGATCATATCGATACAATTACTACATTAAGACAACAACGTTTCAAACTGCTGTGTGCTGCGGTAGTTGAACCCTTATCCTCTGCGTGACCTGTCATTGCCACATTAACTAGATGAAACCCACTAGCATGTGTAGGAGTTGTTTGAGCCATGTATGTGTTTCCTACCTTGCTATGCCTGCTATGCTTAGAGTTGTGTCAGGTCTGGTTCATCTGGGCGATGGGCTAGAGTGAAATGATTATGTTAGTAATGTGAGAGATGTGTTGAACATGATTTGGTAAAGGTATCGATGAGAGGCCATGTAGGAGTACATGGTGGGTTGTTTCATTGAGGCCGTCCCTAAGGACTGAGATCTGTATGTGTGATTTAAGAATCAGCTACTACCATGCATTGGGATCCTTAATTGACCCTCTCGGCTTCTTAATCACCCTAGTACTCTGTCCAGGAGTTGCAATTAGTTTCTGGTGTTTGTAGGTTATGTGTTGGCGGCCGTGCGTAGCGCTGACCCTAGGGGTGGGCTATGTTGCGGTAGATACACTGTGGCCGGGTATGCCGGGCACCCGTTTGGCGTCTTGGGACACTGTTCACATTGTTTGGGGCCGTATGTGGAAACCTCGGCCGGACTCCCTACGGATGGAACCTGGATAGGCAATAAACCTGGACTAGAGACTTGAGTGTTTAGGTAGGCCGTGGCCGACACCCTCGTTGGTCTTCCGCTTGAAGGTTGCCGAGTACATGTCATGTAAACGACGGTAAGTGGTGAGACTGTGTATGAAGAAGTACACACCTGCAGGGTTCACATCATCTATTCGAATAGCCACGTCCGCGGTAAAGGACTACTTGGTTGCCTATATAGTTCATAGACAAGTTAATGGTTACTACTAAAAGACTCAAGATAAGTGTGAGTACCGAGGATGGCCCTCTCGTAGGATGACGAGGGAGGATCCCCGGGTGGAGTATTGTGTTGGTGATTAGTGGACTCTTGTGCGAAACTATTTTACTAGTGGTGTCTCATAGGATAGCTTAGCCAAGAGTCAAAGCTGGCTTGCTGCAATAACTCCACCACCTTCTTGAGAATGAGCATGTATAGTAGGTTCTATTGTAAAACTTCCTGAGTACCTTTGTACTCATGTTTGCTTTAATTACTATTTTCAGACAACAACACCGCCCCCTCCGATGGGTTTTATGTAGACCTCGACGTCGATGAGTAACTTGCCACCCAGGTGGTGATCCTGGCCATGGAGGGCCCTATGTAGATAGACAGGCTTCGAGAAGCCTTCTTTCTTTCTAGTGTCTGTACTCAGACTATTTGCTTCCGCATGTGCTTGTATGCTTGTATGACTTGAGTGTCGGGTCATGTGACCCCTACCTGTATGAGCATGTTATGTATGGCACTCTGGAGCCTTTAAATAAAGTACTTGAGTTGTAGAGTTTTGTTGTGATGCCATGTTGTATTTGCACATGTCGAGCATATTGTGTGTATGATTGAAATGCTTGGTATGTGTGGGATCCGACAATCCGGTTGTTTATCCTTGGCAGCCTCTCTTATGGGGAAATGTAGTATAGTGCTCCTCGAGCCATAGTTGTCCGCTATAGCCCGGTTCACCGGAGTCCTGCTAGCCCAGCACTACTGCTCAGGACACTTGACTAGCCGGCATGTGTTTCACTTTGTTCCTATGTTTGTCCCTTCGGGGAAAAGTCACGCGGTGACATCCGAAGTCCTGCCTAGCCTGCTACAGCCAGGGTTCCCCGGATTCCTGTTAGCCCAGTGCTACAGCACGGATTCACACGCTATTGACCGACATGCTCGATGTGATTCATGTATGCCTGTCTCCATAGGTTTGTGCCGCTTTGGGTTCACGACTAGCCATGTCGACCCGGGTTCTCTGTCATATGGATGCTAGCGACACTATCATATATGTGAGCCAAAAGGCGCAAACGGCCCCGGGCCATGGTAAGGCGACACCCGTGGGGATACCGTGCATGAGGCCGCAATGTGATATGAGGTGTTACCGGCTAGATCAATGTGACTTGGAATCGGGGTCCTGACATCCCCTCACCGAGGACGGGTGACGCGGACGTGCGACAGGAGGTCGAAAATAACTTTTTCTGGACCACACTCTCTATTCCGACCCTGTACTATGCCCTCTTTCCTCTGATCCCGACCTCGAGCATGTCAAATAGCCAGGTTCGTGGTTTCTTTTTTTATATATATACATAAATTTATCAATGGCACATCGCTCTGTTCTCAGTAAGTCTCATCTGAACCGATCTTTCGTATGCTTTCAAACAATAAGTACGGCCTTAACGGCTGGTCTGCAGATACACCTCGGCATACCCTGCCAGGGGCTCAGCATGGGAATGAATGAGCTGCCAGTAAAAGTCCGAACATCTCTATAGAGTACTTCGGCGTCGCAAGTTTGGCCTTATATGCATCAGCATCGAATTATTGTCTTGGGTCAATAGTTGGGTTGCCCGGCTCTTGTGTTTGCTACCCTACATTCTGCTCTATCGGCTAGGGTAGTAAAGGGAGAACTGCTGCGATTGTGCCCTGGCCTAGAGCGGATGAGCACCTCAGTAGAGAAAGCCAAAAACTGACTGTCATGATGCGGCGAGAGCTAGTCAACCACTTGACAACTTATTGGAATCTTTAGAGATTCTCCATGTAACACGAGGGATCTTTTTCAGATCAGATCTGTAAAGCACCACACGCTGCATACACACCAGGGGCTATGTCGTAGCCCCACCATAAAACTCCTATGGTTAAGTGAAAGTGTTAACGCCTTATAGTCCGATTGCCTAGTTCGCCGCATTATCACCTCCTTCATGGACTAAGACATTGGATAAAGAGTGATTAAATGCTTTTCCGAACACCCCCGTACTTCCTATGAGGGGGCTGAAGCCGACGACTGGAAAACTTTCAGATTATATTAAAACGACCGCACAGGAGGAATTCAAGCTTTTCGAGAAAAACATAAATAGATTAACTATAAAGTTGTCTTTTACAATCATCATACACCTCACTCGAACATTATGTTTTTTGAGCATTGACCCTCTATCAAGCGGGCGGCCTCCAGGACGTCTTCAAAATAACTCTCCGGTTCCGGATGGCCCCTGCCTTCAGGCGGACCCTTCGTGGCGACGTCGATGGCCTTCATCTTTCCCCAGAATGTCTTGACTCGGGAAAAGGCCATCCATGCACCTTCAATGCACGCCAATCGCTTCGCAGCATCGATTCGCGGCACTAGGTCGACAAGCTTCTGCACCAAACCGAAATAGCTACTCGGCGCAGGCTCGGTTGGCCATAGCCAGATTATAACATCCTTCATGGCAGCGCCAGATACCCTATGAAGTTCGGCCCATTGGGACATCTGTTCATTGAGACGTAGCGGGCGCTTCGACGCACCGAACTGTGACCAAAAAAGCTTCTCCGTTGCATATCCAGCTTGCGCTTGGTAATACTGCACCGCATAGGAAGAACTCTTCGGCAAGTCCAAATACTCGTCTGGAGAACTCCACACTTGGTTCAGCTCAGCATAGTCCGAGTCGCCGAACTTAGTCTACAGCAGAAAAGGCTTTCCAGCCACTATCTCTTTCGCCTGCCGAACCTCCTCACGGAGTACTCTGGACTCTGATCGCGCTTCTCTTGCCTCCTGTCGGGCCTTGTCCAATTTAGCCGCTAAGCCTTTATTCTCCTTCTCAAGAAATTCGCAGCGGCCAGCAGCATTCTCCAAAGCGAGTGTCATCATAGATACCTTCTTCTCGCCCTGGCATCGTGCAGCTTGTTCGGCCTTCAGTTCAACTGATGCCCCTTCAGTAGTAGTATCACTAAGCTGGGCCCGCTCCTTGGCCCAGACTAGCTCTGCCCGGAGAGCCTCCACGGCGGCAGCACCATCTGCATTTCATGCGCATTTCATATAAAGCACTTTCCCGCGTCAAGCACACTAGTGTAAAGAATGCTCGAAATACATACCTTGCGAGTCGTCAAGACGCCTGTTGATCAATGCCATGTGATCCTCCGCAATATCTAGCTTTCGCTGCAGTTCGGCCACTTCCGTATTCCGGGTAGCCATAGGAGGGGAAGTAGCATGTATTTCAAATCAAACCAAGGTTAATACCTAAGCATATCTCTTTTATCCTTCGATCGCTTCCTTCGGAAGATAATCCGAGTCTCAGGGGCTACTGCATATACAACAGGTGCATTCTGTCAATAAAATTCAATTGATAAAAACTACATCACAAACCTCAAAACCTCTTAGAAGGCTCATGAAGGCCTCGTTCAATCCACTATTCACGGATAGAACCCTTTTGACCACCATATCCATCAAGGTACGGTGCTCTTCTGAAATGGATGCTCACAGTAGCAAACCCGTCAGCATGTCCGGTGCTCCCGGGTCTTCGGAAACCGCCGCCGGAGTGTGGAATTCCTATGAAGGAACCCGCTTACTTGCCTCCAGAATCATCTGCGGCTGTAAACCGGATGGTTCGTGGACACCAGTCTTGATCCCGGAACCCCGAGTGACAAAGGCACCGCCTGCGGGTAACACCTTCTTCGCTTCCTGTACTACTTGGTGTTCAGTAGGAGCCCTTCGGGACGATACCTCGGTATCATCTCCCCTATTGGGCGATGTGGCCGGAGAAGGCGTGTCACTCTCCATCATCTCCGGAAGAAGATCTCTCGAGGAGGAGGATGATTGAGAAGCACCAGGCGTTAACCTGCGTGGACGAACATATATCGGATGATTACTTCACTAATAAGAAAAGAATGAGGTGCATTTAAAGTACCCCAACCTCACTTTTTAAAGTACCCCAACCTCACTTATGGTCTGCCTCGAGGTTCGTCCTCGTCATCAAACTCTACGGCAGCCTCGCTCGCCCGGTCCAAGCCGCTCAACGACGGTGTTTTTCCTCTCATGGAAGGCTTCCCCTCCTGATCTTCGGAGGCGACTCTCTTCTTCCCCTGGAGGGCTCCCTCTGCACTCTTGCCCTTGGGCAAAAGGATTTCGGTTTCCCCGAACGCAGCCACCTGGTACGGTGTCGGAATCAACATTCTCGTCAGCAGGTCGGTCGCAGGGCCTTCGGGAAGAGGCACCTGACACCAGATTAACACCGCTTTCTTTATCCAGTCTTGTACAGGGACGGATTGTTCAGTATCTTGTTAAGAGATGCCTGAATGGAAGGTGCTCGGATATCGAGTACTTACCGTAGTGTCCGGATGATTGCAGTCAAGGCCAACATCTTCGGTGGTGTCCAGCCATTGCTCTCATTCCCCGAAATATAATTTCCACATTCCTTCATGCGTAGTGCCGAAGAAGTGATGTAGAGTCCGCCGCCCTTCTGGGTTAAACTCCCACATACGAAGAGGCCGCCGCTGACATGGTAGGATCCGGTGGACTAGCATTACCTGAACGACATTCACAAGATCAATGCCCTTCTCGGTAAGGCTTCGGATGCGACTCTGCAGAGTCTGCACTTCATTGAGGGATCCCCAGTCCAATCCCTTATTGACCCATGAAGCGAGCTGAATTGGAGGGCCGGGTTGGAACGCAGGTGTGGCCGCCCACTTGGGGCCCGCGGCTCATTGATATAAAACCACCCCTGCTGCCATAGGTCGAAAGATTTGGCGAAAGATCCTTCGGGCCAAACCGCGCCGGCCAGCTTGCCTATTATGACGCTGCTGCACTCTGCCTGCTCCTCCTCTGCCACATGTGGCCTCACATCAAAGGTCTTGAGACACAAACCAAAGTGCGGAGGAGTTCGAAGTAAGGCCTCACACGTGATGATAAATGTCGAGATGAGGAGAATAGAGTCCGGGGCCAGATCGTGAAAATCTAGTCCATAGTAGAACATGAGCCCCCGGACGAAGGGGTTAAGAGCGAACCCTAGCCCGTGAAGAAAGTGGGATACAAATACTACCCTCTCGCCAGATCTGGGGGTCGGTATGACTTGCCCTTGTACCGGAAGCCGATGAAAGATTTCCGAGGTCAGATACCTCGCTACGCGGAGCATCGCAATATCCTCCTCTGTGACATAAGAAGCCACCCACCGACCCTAATGGTTGGATCTGGACATGACTAGGGCTGGTGGCGATTGGAACCCGAGGGATGGAACTTGGGGTGGCTGGGGTTGAGGAAGAAGCAAGCACAAGGGAAGAAAACGAGGCCGGGTCTCTATATAAAGGCCCCGAATATTGGGCGTCTCCCTGGGGTCTCTAAACTTACCTATCACCAAGGAGTTGTACCCAGGGGGCGGTTGGGTTACCCACGCCTGCATTAATGAAAATCCTGTAAATAAAGGGACACGATCTCTGCCTTGACGAGATGTGCCAGTAAAACCACACCCCGAGACGTGGGGCGGCTTGCTAGCCGACGGTTGGAAATAGTAACCAGGCAGGCATGATATGACATCATGAACAGTTATCAACAAGTTGGGCTCGTGGGGTATTATATTCTCTGCCATTATATACACAGGTCCGGATATACTTACTTTGTCCAAAGACTATTCTGGAGTTCGGAAGGAGGGAACCCGCCTTGCAATGCCGAAGACAAATCTGCGCACCGGACTCCTCGTCATTGAAGCCAGGTTCAGGGGCTACTGAGCGAGTCCTGGACTAAGGTGTCCTCGGGCGTCCGGCCTGTTATCCTTTGGGCTGGACTAATGGGCTGTGAAGACATGAAGGCCGAAGACTGCACCGTGTCCGGATTGGACTCTACTTGGCGTGGAAGGCAAGCTTGGTGACCGAAGATTCCTTCTTATGTCACCGACTCCATGTAAACCCTAGATCCCATCGGTGTCTATATAAACCGAAGGAGATAGTCCGGAAAGGACACCACATATACTCATTACCATATTCATAGGCTAGATTTCTAGGGTTTAGCCATTACGATCTCGTGGTAGATCAACTCTTGTAATACTCATATTCATCAAGATCAATCAAAGCAGGAAGTAGGGTATTACCTCCATAGAGAGGGCCCGAACCTGGGCAAACATCGTGTCCTCCATCTCTTGTTACCATCGATCCTAGACGCACAGTTCGGGACCCCCTACCTGAGATCCACCGGTTTTGACACCGACATCGTGAAACCCAACCATAGCATTAAGTATCAAGTCCTCTTTATCCCATATACCATAGCCCACCTGCTCGGGTTTAAATTTCTGTCACTCTCGTAACCCACCGTAAGCGAACCAGGAACATATTGCAACACCCTAAAGTGGGGGCCCCTCACGTTTGCGCGAGAACGGAGGGCACTGTAGGACAACACCATAAATAAAATATACAATCATACCAACCAAGATCACGATTAACCCATAGGACAAAATGGATCTACTCAAACATCATAGGATAGCCAAATATCATTGAGAAATAATATATGGAGTTGAGTACCATGTTTAAGTAGAGATTATAGTAGGGAGAAGAGGTGTTACACCACTGCATATAGGGGGAGAGAGTTGGTGTTCACGGTAGCAAGATTGTTGATCTAGATCGTTGTCCCGATCGTTTTCCCGGTGGCATTTCGGCGCCACCGGATGCGAGGGGGAGAGAGACCCACTCCTTCTTCTTCTCCCTTGGCCTCCCCCTAGATGGGAGGAGAGTTCCCCCTCTAGTCCATGGCCTCCGTGGCCATGGAGGGGCGGGAGCCCCTCCGAGATTGGATCTCCCTCTCTGTTCTCTTCTATTCCGCGTTCCCCAGATCTGGCCGAAAACCGTTTCTTATATTCCCGGAGATCCGTAACTCTGATTTCGCTGAGATTTTAACACGATTTGTTTCTGGATATAAGCTTCCTTGCACCCGAAGTAGAGCTCCAACCGATGTTCAAGGAGGGCACAACCCACCACCACGTGATAGGGGCCTCTGGCGCGCCCTGGTGTCTTGTGAGTTGTGTGGGCCTCCGTTTGTGGTGATTCCGACTACCAAAAATCACTTATTTTCCAAGATAATTCTCTGTAAAATTTTATTGCATTTGGACTTCGTTTGATATGGATACTCTGCGATACAAAAAATGCATAAAAGAGGAACTGGCACTGGGCACTGGATCAATAGGTTAGTCCAATAAATCATATAAAAAGTTTCCAAAAATATGTGAAAGTTGTATAATATTGGCATGAAACAATCAAAAATTATAGATACGACGGAGACGTATCAGCATCCCCAAGCTTAATTCACGCTCGTCCTCGAGTAGGTAAGTGATAAAAATATAATTTTTGATGTGGAATGCTACCTAGCATAAACTTGATCATATATCTAATCATGGCATGAATATTAAGACATAAGTGATTCAAAGCAATAGTCTATAATTTGACATAAAGACATCAATACTCAGTCATCCCAACAAACAATCATGTCTTTCAAAATATCAACGCTAAAGAAAGCTATCCCTACAAAATCATATAGTCTTGTCATGCTCTATCTTCTTAACACAAAGTATTTATCATGCACAACCCCGATGACAAGCCGAGCAATTGGTTCATACTTTTTAACGTGCTTCAGCTTTTTCAACCCTCACACAATACATGAGCGCGAGCCATGGATATAGCACTTCGGGTGGAATAGAGTATGATGATAGGGGTAAATATATAGAAGACAAAAAAGTAAGAAAGTCTCACATCAACGCGGCTAACCAATGGGCTATGGAGATGCCCATCAATCGATATCAATGCAAGGAGTAGGGATTGCCATGCAATGAATGCACTAAGAGCTATAAGTGTATGAAACCTCAATATGCAAACTAAGCGGGTGTGCATCTAATCCTATAATGAAAAATTCCCACTAGTATATGAAAGTGACAACATAGGAGACTCTCCATATGAAAAACACGGTGCTACTTTGAAGCACAAGTGTGGTAAAGGATACTAACAATGCCCCTTCTCTCTTTGTTTATTTATTATTTATTATTTTTCTTTTTTTCTTTTTTTCTTTTTTTCTTTTTTTCTTTTTTTATTTCTTTTTTTTCTTTTTTCCCTTTTTCCTTTTTTCCTTTTTTCTCTCATTGTCCTGAGTCTCATCCCGACTTGTGGGGGAATTATAGTCTCCATCATCCTTTCCTCACTGGGGCACTGCTCTAAAAATGAATAATGATGATCATCATACTTCTATTTACTTATAACTCCAAAGAAATAAAAATTACAACTCGATACCTATGACAAAGTATGACTCTATATGAATGCCTCTGGCAATGTACCAGGATGTGCAATGATCTAACGTAACATGTATGAAGAATGATGAACGGTGGCTGAGCCACAACTACTATGTCAGCTATATGATCATGCAAAGCAATATGACAATTAATGCTCAAGTCATCAAATGGAAGCGATGGAAGTTGCATGGCAATATATCTTGGAATGGCCATGGAAAAGCCATAATAGGTAGGTATGGTGGCTGTTTTGAGGAAGATATAATAAGGCTTATGTGTGATAGAGCGTATCATATCACGAGGTTTGGATGCACCTGCAAAGTTTGCACCATGTCTCGATGTAAGAAAGGGCAATGCACGGTACCGTAGAGGCTAGCAAATTGTGGAAAGGTAAGAGTGTGTATAATCCATGGACTCACATTAGTCATAAAGAACTCATATACTTATTGCAAAAGTTTATTAGCCTCGAAGCAAAGTACTACTACGCATGCCCCTATGGAGATAGATTTGTAGGAAAAGACCATCGCTCGTCCCCGACGGCCACTCATAAGGTAGACAATCAATAATAAATCATGCTCCAACTTCATAGCATAACGAGAGACTATACGTGCATGCTTCAGGAATCACAAACCTTAACACCAATATTCTTACTAAACACAACCATTTACCAGTACCTCCCCCATATTCCATCTTTATATCGCATAACTATTGCAAGGAATCCAACATATCATATTCAGTGATCCATAAGTTTTATTTAGGATTTTATTACTAACCATGCAAATAACCAATTCCTGTTGACTCTCTCAATAGATCTAAGTGAAGAATGAGAGTTTAATCCTTTCTACAAAAGACCATGCTCTAAAAAATATAAGTGAAGCAAAAGAGCATTCTTCAAATAACGGTTTTCTATGTGAAGAGAAATAGGCAATCCAAACTTCAAATGATATAAGTGAAGCACATGACGCATTCTATAAAGCCATACTCAAAAGATATAAATAAAGTGCAATGAGCATTCTATAAATCAACCATGGATTATCTCATACCAGCATGGTGCATAAAAGAAAAATGAAAACTAAAAGCAAAAGACGCTCCAAGATTTTCACATGTCACGTGAACGAAACGAAACCGAAAACATACTGATACTTTTTGAAGAAAGATGGGATGCCTTACGAGGCATCCCCAAGCTTAGATGCTTGAGTCTCCTTGAATATTTACTTGGGGTGCCTTGGGAATCCCCAAGATTGAGCTCTTGCCTCTCCTCCTTCTCCTCATATCAAGACCTCCTCGATCTTTGATCACTTCATCCACACAAAACTCAACAGAAAACTCGGTAATATCCATTAGTATAATAAAGCAAATCACTACTCTAAGTACTGTTGCAAACCAATTCATATTTTGTTTTTGCATTTTAGCTACTTTAATATAACTTTTCCATAGCTTATACTACCGATAAAAATCGATAGTTTCATCAAAACGAGCAAAACAATGCATCAAAAATAGAATTTGTTTGTAGTAATCTGAACATTCACCATACCTCTGGTACTCCAAACATTCTGAAAAAATTAGGAAAAATAAACATTTTGTATATCAAGACTGTGCAAAAAGTTTCAGAGGCTTTCTACATTCCAGTAAAATATAAAATCGCGCACTATAGCCAAAGTTTATGTTTCTACACCGCACATACCAACAGGCAATCTAAACATCCTAAAGGCAAATCTTGGCACATTATTTTTATAATACAATGGAATAGTACAAGGGGATAATTATTTTTGTGAGAATCTTCATGAAAAATTCTACATTGTTTCCATGAGCATGAACACAAGTGCTCAAGGTCGACCCTCACTTCTCCAATGCATAACTTCTAATCGCTTATCTTTTCTGAAAAGGTTTTTAAATTCCCCTCTATATTTTTTGTTTTTAAACTTTATAAAAGCACTCAACAGAAATAAATGACTCTCTAAAACTTCTGGGTTGTCTCCCTGGAAGTGCTTTCTTTAAATCCATTAAGCTAGGCATAAAGTGATCAAGTAATGAATCCACCCGGATCCCAAGGTATATCAAAGCCAATTTTAATTAACAATGACTTGGCATTTAGTAACGAGCACAGAGCAACATATATCAAGCAATGACTGAAGGAAATATGCCCTAGATGCGATAGTTATTATTTATTTCCTCATATCATGATAAACGTTTATTATTCATGCTAGAATTGTATTAACCGGAAACATAATACATCTGTGAATACATAGACAAACATAGTGTCACTAGTATGCCTCTACTTGACTAGCTCGTTGATCAAAGATGGCTGAGTTTCCAAACCGTAGACATGAGTTGTCATTTGATTAACGGGATCACATCATTAGGAGAATGATGTGATTGACATGACCCATTCCGTTAGCGTAGCACTTGATCGTTTAGTTTACTCCTATTGCTTTCTTCATAACTTATACATGTTCCTATGACTATGAGATTATGTAACTCTCAATTACCGGAAGAACACTTTGTGTGCTACCAAACATCACAACGTAACTGGGTGATTATAAAGGTGCTCTACAGGTGTCTCCGATAGTGTTCGTTGAGTTGGCATAGATCGAGAATAGGATTTTTCACTCCGATTGTCGGAGAGGTATCTCTGGGCCCTCTTGGTAATGCACATCACTACAAGCCTTGCAAGCAATGTGACTAATGAGTTAGTTATGGGATGATGCATTGCGGAACGAGTAAAGAGACTTGCCGGTAACGAGATTGAACTAGGTATTGAGATACCGATGATCGAATCTTGGGCAAGTAACATAGTGATGACAAAGGGAACAACGTATGTTGTTATGCGATTTGACCGATAAAGATCTTTGTAGAATATGTAGGAACCAATATGAGCATCCAGGTTCCGCTATTGGTTATTTATCGGAGACGTATCTCGGTCATGTTGTAGCGACCAGACCTCAAACAGTCTGATCTCTGTGCGCCGGTGTCATCCCTGGATCAGTAATGCTGACACAACACAGTACTCGGAGGATTTATAGCAGAGTAGCAATCACACACTTATTACATCGAGTGTCTCAAAAGAGAACTTATTACAATAAATATGGCTTAAGGCCATCTAATAACGATAACAGCGGAAGGCTTGGAAGATAAGTGAGTCCATCAACTCCAACGGCATCACTGAGTATAGAACCACGACCTAAAAACTCCTTAAATCGTCGTCTGAAAAGTCTGCAACATTAACGTTGCAGCCCGAAAATGGGTCAGCACATGGAATATGCTGGCAAGGTAACACATAGAGAGTAATGGAATGCAACATCTATACTATATGCATATTTGGCTGGTGGAAAGCTCTATGGTTACAGTTTTTGCGTAAAGCAAATTTTTCCCTACTTCAAAGGAATAAAATTTATTTAACTATCATGGTAGTTGTTAAACATTGAGAATGGTAGACAGCATTCTCAATCCCATTTAAGCATCATCATTAAACATAACCCAACAAAATTAATTTAGAGTAACATATTGGGATTCACATGATAATCCAAGTACTAGATACTCAAGATGTCCATAACCGGGGACACGGCTAATCATGATTAGTTTGTTACACTCTGCAGAGGTTTGCGCACTTTTCCCCACAAGACTCGATCGCCTCCCTTTGGTTTCTCGCACTACAGGGTGTTTGAGAAGACGGATGACCGAGACATAGTCTTTCAGAAGCGCTAGCACCTTACGATTGGGTAGACCGTACCACCTACATCCCCTACATCTGCTAGTCTACCACTGTAAGAGTTCGCACAACTTAGTCAACTATGCTAGAGCCCATAATAGCTTGTGGCTGCACACGGAAGTTTCTAGTATGAATAGTCTTATGATCCCTTTGAGCCTGGGTGGCGGTCCAAAAGAAAACAGGCAAGTCCTGGAATACCCAGGTGCCTCAATCCACCCAGATGTGTGTTTAAGTTGCCACCTTAGATAAACCATTAATTAACAATCTCACATCTGTCAATGGATTTCACTCACCCAATCCACGTCTACTAGCATAGCATGGCATGATAAGCAAACATAGAAGTAACTCCCAAAGGTTTGAAAATAACCTGGTAATAGGTACTACCTCATCTACTTCCCATCCCACAATTTAATTAGATCCTAATCATGCAATGTGTGTGGATTGATCTAATGCAATAAAACTGGGTAGTAGAGAAGGTATGATCAAAGTGTTACTTACATTGCTGATGATCCGGGAAACCTAGCGATTCGAAGTAACAGGCGGCGCACTCCGGATATTCTATCGCAAACAAACAAACGAGCATACAATAAGTACTCATCTAATGCACAGGTGAAACTCAAATAAGAGATCTAACCAAAAGGTTCAACTTAAGAACTCAGGTTGGCAAAAGAATCAAATCATACGAAGCAACAAAAATCAAACGGCGAAAGAAAACAACTTCGTTCTAGCAATCTGGATCTAGGGCAATTTTTACAGTAGCAAAATCTTGTTTAGGTTGGTTAAACGGATAGAGGGTTTCGAGACGAATCCCTAGGCGCTTGAATCGCCTGATTCCGATAAACGAGCGAAAAGTTAAACTAAAACGAAAATCGGATCAGAAATCGCGATTAGAAAAATCGAGGATTTAATCCGAGAAAAGAAAAATGAAGAACAGATTAACGAACGAACGTTCGTTATCTGAAACTAAACGATGAACGCATTCGTTAAAACAAAGGAATCGGTGAACGTTCACTCATTAAGTAAACCAGAGAAATAAACCGATCTAGGGTTTTCGAAAAAAACCGAGGCGGTTCTTTTAAAAAAACGAACGGCGAACGGCGGCGGCTATACCTCCGGTGAGGTACTCCGGCGGGCGGGGCGGGGCTCCAGCGGCGGCGGCTATGCGGGGCGGCTCGGCAGCGGCGCAGCAGCGGCAGCGGCGGCGGTGGCGCGCGGCGGCGACGGCAGCAGCGCAGGTGGCGGGGCGGCTGCGGCTGGTGGGCGGCGGGGCGGGGTGAGGTGAGGGGCGGCGGGGCTGCTCGGTATTTAAGAGAAGGGGGTGCTGCCTTGGGGGAGGGGCACAGCGGCGGGGGCAGCGTGTCCGAGCCGGACTCGGCGGCGGCGGCGTGCTCGTCTCCTGGAAGGAGACGACAGGCGGCGGGGAGTGGGCCGTCGGCTGGGCCTTGGCCCAGTCGGCGCGCGGCGCATTTTTTTTAAAAAACATAACGCACAGAAGAAAAATAAAAAAATACTAAACGGACTCCAAATTTCCCGAAATAAATTTTCCCAGGCTTCTAAAATCAAGCCCGACAAAGTGAACATTCATTTGGGACCTAAATGCAATTTTGAAAAAACGCATTTTTTCCTAATTCAAATAAAACACCGAAAAACTCTGAAATAAAAATCCTATTTGATTTTATTATTAAATCCTCAATATTTCTTTATTTTGGGAAAGTCATTTTATTCCCTCTCTCATATTTTTTTAATTGAAATATTTGATGATAAAATAAATAAAATCAAATGATCCTATTCTCAAAATTTGAGAGAACTCAAATATGAAAATATCGAAATCCCCAACTCTCTCCATGGGTCATTGAGTTGCGTAGAATTTCTAGGATCAACCAAAATGCAAAAGAAATATGATATGAATTGATGATCTAATGTATAACATTCCAAATTGAAAATTTGGGATGTTACACATGTCTACATAGTTCTCGAACCCGTAGGGTCCACACGCTTAAAGTTCTGTGACGGTCGGTATTATGATTTTTTGTGTTTTGATGTACCAAAGGTAGTTTAGAGTCCCGAATATGATCACGGACATGACAAGGAGTCTCGAAATGGTTGAGACATAAAGATCGATATATTAGACGACTATGTTCGGACACCGAAAGTGTTTCGGGAGGTTTTGACATATATCGGAGTACCGGGGGGTTACCGGAACCCCCCGGGGAGTATATTGGGCCTAATGGGCCCTAGTGGGAGAAGAGGAGGGGCGGCCAGGGCAACCACGCGCCCCCTCCACCTCTAGTCCGAATTGGACAAGGAGGGGGCGGCGCCCCCCTTTCCTTTTCTGCTTCTCTCCCTTCCTTCTCCTCTCCTACTCCTACTTGGAAGGGGCGAGTCCTACTCCCGGTGGGAGTAGGACACCTCATGGGGCGCGCCATAGGAGGCCGGCCCCCTCCCCCTCCTCCACTCTTTTATATACGAGGAGGGGGGCATCTCTTGGAGGCACAACAATTGATCATTGATCTCTTAGCCGTGTGCGGTACCCCCCCCCCTCCACCATAATCCACCTCGGTCATATCGTAGCGGTGCTTAGGCGAAGCCCTGCGTCGGTAGATTCATCAACACCGTCACCACACCATCATGCTGACGAAGCTCTTCCCAGAAGCTCTACTCGATCGTGACTTCGCGGGACGTCGCCGAGCTGAACGTGTGCTGAACGCGGAGGTGTCGTACGTTCGGTACTGAGGATCGGTCGATCGTGAAGACGTACGACTACATCAACCGCGTTGTCATAACGCTTACTCTTACCATCTACCAGGGTAGGTAGATGACACTCTCCCCTCTCATTGCTATGCATCACCATGATCTTGCGTGTGCATAGAATTTTTTTTGAAATTACTACGTTCCCCAACAGTGGAATCCTAGCCAGGTTTATGCATAGATGTTATATGCACGAGTAGAACACAAGTGAGTTGTGGGCGATACAAGTCATACTGCCTACCAGCATGTCATACTTTGGTTCGGCGGTATTGTTGGATGAAGCGGCCCGGACCGACATTACGCGTACTCTTACGCGAGACTGGTTCTACCGACGTGCTTTGCACACAGGTGGTTGGCGGGTGTCAGTTTCTCCAACTTTAGTTGAACCGAGTGTGACTATGCCCGGTCCTTGTTGAAGGTTAAAATAGCACTAACTTGACGAACTATCGTTGTGGTTTTGATGCGTAGGTAAGAGTGGTTCTTTCTCACCCCGTAGTAGCCATGTAAAACATGCAACAACAAAGTAGAGGACGTCTAACTTGTTTTTGCAGGGCATGTTGTGATGTGGTATGGTCAAGGCATGATGTTATATTTTATTGTATGAGATGATCATGTTTTGTAACGGAATTATCGGCAACTGGCAGGTGCCATATGGTTGTTGCTTTATTGTATGAAATGCAACCGCCATGTAATTTCTTTACTTTATCACTAAGCGGTAGCGATAGGCGTAGAAGCAATAGTTGGTGAGACGACAACGATGCTATGATGGAGATCAAGGTGTCGCGTCGGTGACAATGGTGATCATGACGGTGCTTTGGAGATGGATATCAAAGGCACAAGATGATGATGGCCATATCATATCACTAATATTGATTGCATGTGATGTTTATCCTTTATGCATCTTATTCTGCTTTGATTGACGGTAGCATTATAAGATGTTCTCTCACTAAAATTTCAAGGTATAAGTGTTCTCCCTAAGTATGCACCGTTGCAAAAGTTCGTCGTGCCGAGACACCACGTGATGATCGGGTGTGATAAGCTCAACATTCTTATACAATGGGTGCAAGCCAGTTTTGCACACGCAGAATACTCGGGTTAAACTTCACGAGCCTAGCATATACAGATATGGCCTCAGAACACTGAGACCGAAAGGTTGAGTGTGAATCATATAGTAGATATGATCAACATAGTGATGTTCACCATTGAAAACTACTCCATTTCACGTGATGATCGGTTATGGTTTAGTTGATTTGGATCACGTGATCACTTAGATGATTAGAGGGATATCTATCTAAGTGGGAGTTCTTAAGTAATATGATTAATTGAACTTAAATTTATCATGAACTTAGTACGTGATAGTATTTTGCTTGATTATGTTGTTGGAGATAGATGGCCTGTGTTGTTGTTTCGTTGAATTTAAATGCATTCCTTGAGAAAGCAAAGTTGAAAGATGATGGTAGCAATTACATGGACTGGGTCCGTAACTTGAGGATTATCCTCATTGCTGCACAGAAGAATTACGTCCTGGAAGCACCGCTGGGTGCCAGGCCTGCTGTAGATGCTACTAATGACATTAAGAACGTCTGGCAGAGCACAGCTGATGACTACTCGATAGTTTAGTGTGCCATGCTTTACGGCTTAGAACTGGGACTTCAATGACGTTTTGAATGTCATGGAGCATATGAGATGTTCCAGGAGTTGAAGTTGATATTTCAAGCAAATGCTTGGATTGAGAGCTATGAAGTCTCCAATAAGTTCTACGGCTGCAAGATGGACGAGCATAGTTCTGTCAGTGAACATATACTCAGAATGTTTGGTACTGCAATCACTTGATTCAACTGGGAGTTAATCTTTCGGATGATAGTGTCATTGACAGAATTCTTCAATCACTGCCACCAAGCTACAAGAGCTTCGTGATGAACTATAATATGCAAGGGATGGATAAGACAATTCCTGAGCTCTTCGCAATGCTAAAGGTTGCGGAGGTAGAAATCAAGAAGGAGCATCAAGTGTTGATGGTCAACAAGACCACCAGTTTCAAGAAAAAGGGTAAACGGAAGAAGAATGGGAACTTCAAAAAGAACGACAAACAAGTTGCTGCTCAAGAGAAGAAACCCAAGTCTGGACCTAAGCCTGAGACTGAGTGCTTCTACTACAAACAGACTGGTCACTGGAAGCGGAACTGCCCCAAGTATTTGGCGGATAAGAAGGATAGCTAGGTGAACAAAGGTATATATGATATACATGTTATTGATGTGTACCTTACTAGAGCTTGCAGTAGCACCTAGGTATTCGATACTGGTTCTGTTGCTAATATTTGCAACTCAAAATAGGGACTACGGATTGAGCGAACATTAGGTAAGGATGAGGTGACGATGCGTGTGGGAAATGGTTCCAAAGTCGATGTGATCTCCGTCGGCACGCTACCTCTACATCTACCTTCGGGATAAATTTTAGACCTAAATAATTGTTATTTGGTGCCAGCGTTAAGCATGAACATTATATCTGGATCTTGTTTGATGCGAGACGGTTATTCATTTAAATCTGAGAATAATGGTTGTTCTATTTATATGAGTAATATCTTTTATGGTCATGCACCCTCGAAGAGTGGTCTATTTGTGTTAAATCTCGATAGTAGTAATACACATATTCATAATGTTGAAGCCAAAAGATGCAAAGTTGATAATGACAGTGCAACTTACTTGTGGCACTACCGTTTAGGTCATATTGGTGTAAAGCGCATGAAGAAACTCCATAATGATGGACTTCTGGAATCACTTGATTATGAATCACTTGGTACTTGCAAACCATGCCTCATGGGCAAGATGACTAAAACGCCGTTCTCCAGAACAATAGAGCGAGCAACAGATTTATTGGAAATCATACATACTGATGTATGTGGTCCAATGAATATTGAGGCTCGTGGCGGGTATCGTTATTTTCTCACCTTCACACATGATTTGAGCAGATATGGGAAAATCTACTTAATGAAACATAAGTCTGAAACATTTGAAAAATTCAAAGAATTTCAGAGTGAAGTGGAAAATCATCGTAAGAAGAAAATAAAGTTTCCACGATCTGATCGTGGAGGAGAATATTTGAGTTACGAGTTTGGTCTACATTTGAAACAATGTGGAATAGTGAGTTTCTCTCGAAAGAACTGAGTGGGAGGAAAGTAGAATTTGATGAGGTAACTGTACCTGCTCCCTTATTGGAAAGTAGTTCATCACAGAAACTGGTTCCTGTGACACCTACACCAATTAGTGAGGAAGCTAATGATGATGATCATGAAACTTCAGATCAAGTTACTATCGAACCTCGTAGGTTAATCGGAGTAAGATCCGCACCAGAGTGGTATGGTAATCCTTTTCTGGAAGTCATGTTACTTGACCATGATGAACCTACGAACTATTAAGAAGCAATGGTGAGCCCAGATTCCGCAAAATGGCTTGAGGCCATGAAATCTGAGATGGGATCCATGTATGAGAACAAAGTGTGGACTTTGGTTGACTTGCCCGATGATCGTCAAGCCATCGAGAATAAATGGATCTTCAAGAAGAAGACTGGCGCTGACGGTAATGTTACTGTCTAAAAAGCTTGACTTGTTGCGAAAGGTTTTCGACAAGTTCAAGGGGTTGACTACTATGAGACTTTCTCGCCCATAGCGATTTTTAAGTCTGTCTGAATCATGTTAGCAATTGCCGCATTTTATGATTATGAAATTTGGCAAATGGATGTCAAAACTGCATTCCTGAATGGATTTCTGGAAGAAGAGTTGTATATGATGCAACCAAAAGGTTTTGTCGATCCAAAGGGTGCTAAGAAAGTGTACAAGCTCCAGCGATCCATTTATGGACTGGTGCAAGCCTCTCGGAGTTGGAATAAACATTTTGATAGTGTAATCAAAGCATATGGTTTTATACAGACTTTTGGAGAAGCCTGTATTTACAAGAAAGTGAATGGGAGCTTTGTAGCATTTCTAATATTATATGTGGATGGCATATTGTTGATTGGAAATGATATAGAATTTCTGGATAGCATAACAGGATACTTGAATAAGAGTTTTTAATGAAAGACCTTGGAGAAGCTGCTTATATATTGGGCATCAAGATCTATAGAGATAGATCAAGACGCTTAATTGGACTTTCACAAAGCGCATACCTTGATAAAGTTTTTAAGAAGTTCAAAATGGATCAAGCAAAGAAAGGGTTCTTGCCTGTGTTACAAGTGTGAGTAAGACTCAATGCCCGACCACTGCAGAAGATAGAGAGAAAATGAAAAGTGTTCCCTATGTTTCAGCCATAGGCTCTATCATGTATGCAATTTTGTGTACCAGACCTGATGTGTGCCTTGCTATTAGTTTAGCAGGGAGGTACCAAAGTAATCCAGGAGTGGATCACTATATAGCAGTCAAGAACATCCTGAAATACCTGAAAAGGACTAAGGATATGTTTCTCGTTTATGGAGGTGACAAAGAACTTGTCGTAAATGGTTACGTCGATGCAAGCTTTGACACTGATCTGGACGATTCTAAATCGCAAACTAGATACGTGTTTATATTGAACGGTGGAGCTGTTAGTTGGAGCAGTTCTAAACAAAGCGTCGTGGCGGGATCTACGTGTGAAGAGGAGTACATAGCTGCTTCGGAAGTAGCAAATGAAGGAGTCTAGATGAAGGAGTTCATATTGATCTAGGTGTCATACCTAGTGCATCGGGTTCAATGAAAATCTATTGTGACAATACTAGTGCAATTACCTTCGCAAATGAATCCAGATTTCACAAGAGAACCAAGCACATCAAGAGACGCTTCAATTCCATCCGGGATAAAGTCTAGGTGGGCGACATAGAGATTTGCAAGATACATACGGATCTGAATGTTGCAGACCTATTGACTAAGCCTCTTCCATGAGCAAAACATGATCAGCACCAAGACTCCATGGGTGTTAGAATCATTATTGTGTAATCTAGATTATTGACTCTAGTGCAAGTGGGAGACTGAAGGAAATATGCCCTAGAGGCAATAATAAAGTTATTATTTATTTCCTCATATCATGATAAATGTTTATTATTCATGCTAGAATTGTATTAATCGGAAACATAATACATGTGTGAATACATAAAAAAACATAGTGTCACTAGTATGCCTCTACTTGACTAGCTCGTAGATCAAAGGTGGTTGAGTTTCCAAACCATAGACATGAGTTGTCATTTGATTAACGAGATCACATCATTAGGAGAATGATGTGATTGACATGACCCATTCCGTTAGCTTAGCACTTGATCGTTTAGTTTACTATTATTGCTTTCTTCATAACTTATACATGTTCCTATGACTATGAGATTATACAACTCCCGATTACTGGAAGAACACTTTTTGTACTACCAAACGTCACAACGTAACTGTGTGACTATAAAGGTGCTCTACAGGTGTCTCCGATGGTGTTCGTTGAGTTGGCATAGATCGAGAATAGGATTTGTCACTCCGATTGTCGAAGAGGTATCTCTTGGCCCTCTTGGTAATGGACATCACTACAAGCCTTGCAAGCAATGTGACTAATGAGTTAGTTACGGGATGATGCATTGTGGAATGAGTAAAGAGACTTGCCGATAACGAGATTGAACTTGGTATTGAGATACTGACGGTCGAATCTCAGGCAAGTAACATACCGATGACAAAGGGAAGAACGTATGTTGTTATGCGGTTTGACCGATAAAGATCTTCGTAGAATATGTAGGACCCAAAATGAGCATCCAGGTTCCGGTATTGGTTATTGGCTGGAGACGTGTCTCGGTCATGTCTACATAGTTCTCGAACTCGTAGGGTCCACACGCTTAAAGTTCTGT
Source organism: Triticum aestivum (assembly GCF_018294505.1). Taxonomy (NCBI): domain Eukaryota; kingdom Viridiplantae; phylum Streptophyta; class Magnoliopsida; order Poales; family Poaceae; genus Triticum; species Triticum aestivum. The sequence goes on from NC_057806.1 coordinate 166,268,296, forward strand.
GATGATTGGTAGTATGAGTTTTTTTGTTTTGATGTACTGAAGGTAGTTCGGAGTCCTGGATATGATCACGGACAAGACGAGGAGTCTCGAAATGGTCGAGACGTAAAGATCGATATATTGGACGACTATGTTCGGACACCGAAAGTGTTTCGGGAGGTTTCAGACATATACCAGAGTACCGGGGGGTTGCCGGAACCCCCCGGGGAGTATATTGGGCCTAATGGGCCCTAGTGGGAGAAGAGGAGGGGCGGCCAGGGCAACCGCGTGCCCCCTCCCCCTCTAGACCGAATTGGACAAGGAGGGGGGGCTTTCCTTCTCTCCTTCTCTCCCTTCCTTCTCCTTTCCTACTCCTACTTGGAAGTGGGAGTCCTACTCCCAGTGGGAGTAGGACTCCTCATGGGGCGTGCCATAGGAGGCCGGCCCCCTCCCCCTCCTCCACTCCATTATATACGGGGAGGGGGCCACCCCTTGGAGACACAACAATTGATCATTGATCTCTTAGCCGTGTGCGGTACCCCCCCCCCTCCACCATAACCACCTCGGTCATATTGTAGCGGTGCTTAGGCGAAGCCCTGCATCGGTAGCTTCATCAACACTGTCACCACACCATCATGCTGACAAAGCTCTTCCCAGAAGCTCTACTAGAACGTGAGTTCACGGGACGTCACCGAGCTGAACCTATGCTGCACGCGGAGGTGCTGTACGTTCGGTACTAAGGATCGGTCGATCATGAAGACGTACGACTACATCAACTGCATTGTCATAACGCTTCCGCTTACGGTCTATGAGGGTACATAGACGACACTCTTCCCTCTCGTTGCTATGGATCACCATGATCTTGCGTGTGCATAGGAATTTTTTTGAAATTACTACGCTCCCCAACAGTGGCATCCGAGCCAGGTTTATGCGTAATGTTATATGCACGAGTAGAACACAAGTGAGTTGTGGGCGATACAAGTCATACTTCTTACCAGCATGTCATACTTTGGTTCAGTGGTATTGTTGGATGAAGCGGCCCGGACCGACATTACATGTACGCTTACGCGAGACTGGTTCTACCGACGTGCTTTGCACACAGGTGGCTGGCGGGTGTCAGTTTCTCCAACTTTCGTTGAACCAAGTGTGGCTGCGCCCGGTCCTTCTTGAAGGTTAAAACAGCACTAACTGGACGAACTATCGTTGTGGTTTGGATGCGTAGGTAAGAATGGTTCTTGCTCAGCCCGTAGCATCCATGTAAAACTTGCAACAACAAAGTAGAGGATGTTTAACTTGTTTTTGCAGTGCATGTTGTGATGTGATATGGTCAAGGCATGATGCTATATTTTATTGTATGAGATCATCATGTTTTGTAACAGAGTTATCGGTAACTGGCAGGAGCCATATGGTTGTCGCTTTACTGTATGAAATGCAATCACCATATAATTGCTTTACTTTATCACTAAGGGGTAGCGATAGTCGTAGAAGCAATAGTTGGCGAGACGACAACGATGCTATGATGGAGATCAAGGTGTCGCGCCGGTGATGATGGTGATCATGACGATGCTTTGGAGATGGAGATCAAAGGCACAAGATGATGATGGCCATATCATATCACTTATATTGATTGCATGTGATGTTTATCATTTATGCATCTTATTCTGCTTTGATTGACGGTAGCATTATAAGATGATCTCTCACACGGAGTGGGGCCGGACGCGGAGGAAAGCCTCGCACACGACGATGAACATCGAGATGTTGAGGATGAAATTCGGAGCTAGATCATGGAAGTCCAGCCCATAATAGAACATAAGGCCGCGGACGAATGGATGGAGGGGAAACCCCAGTCCATGGACGAACTGGGTGAGGAACACCACCCTTTCGTAAGGTTCCGGGGTAGGGACGATCTGCCCCGCGGCTGGCAGCCGGTGCGCAATATTCGCGGCTAAGTATCTGGCCCCGTGCAGCTTTTTGATGTCTCCCTCCGTAACAGAGGAGACCATCCACTTGCCTCCCGCTCCGGACATGTTTGGAGAGGGTTGAGGAGAAGGATGTGGACTTGGGCGCTGGAGCTCGAGTACGTGAGAATGGATGAGCAAGGAGGAAGAAGGCGTGGGTAGAAAAAGGTGAACCCTTATCCCTTTATAAGGGCGGACTAAACTATGCGCCCCCACCAGCCTGGTAAAACTCGCTTATCCCCCAAGCGCCGTAATTGATGGCGCGGTTGGGTTACCCACATCCGTATTGATGGGAATCCCGTAATAAGGGGACACGATCTCTGCTTCGACAATACATGCCAAGGAAACCGCCTCGCGAAACACGCTGAGGTTGGTTGTGAAAAACGATTCGAATGGTGAGCTGGCTGTGGTGTGATGTCACACTGCGGAATGCGTCGGCAGATTAGATTTGTGAAAATATTATTCTCTCTACGGTTGTATGTGGAACTTGTTTTGCAGCCAGACGCGATCCTCGTGTTCAAAATCTTCTATGAAGTATTCGGAGGAGGAACCCGCCTTGCAATGCCGAAGACAATCTGCGCGCCGGACTCATCGTCATTGAAGCCTGGTTCAGGGGCTACTGAGGGAGTCCTGGATTAGGGGGTATCCAGACAGCCGGATTATATCCTTTGGCCGGACTGTTGGACTATGAAGATACAAGATTGAAGACTTCGTCCCGTGTCCATATGGGACTCTCCTTGGCGTGGAAGGCAAGCTTGGCAGTACGGATATGTAGATCTCCTTCCTTGTAACCGACTCTGTGTAACCCTAGCCCCCTCTGGTGTCTATATAAACCGGAGGGTTTAGTCCGTAGGACCAAGAACAACAATCATACCATAGGCTAGCTTCTAGGGTTTAGCCTCTTCGATCTCGTGGTAGATCAACTCTTGTAATGCTCATATAATCAAGATCAATCAAGCAGGAGTAGGGTTTTATCTCCATCGAGATGGCCCGAACCTGGGTAATAACATCGTGTCCCCCGTCTCCTGTTACCATCCGCCTCGACGCACAGTTCGGGACCCCCCACCCGAGATCCGCTGGTTTTGACACCGACAGGATGGATAAGATAATTCTCGAGCTCTTTGCAATGCTAAAGGTTGCGGAGGTAGAAATCAAGAAGGAGCATCAAGTGTTGATGGTCAACAAGACCACCAGTTTCAAGAAAAAGGGTAAATGGAAGAAGAAAGGGAACTTCAAAAAGAACGGCAAACAAGTTGTTGCTCAGGAGAAGAAACCCAAGTCTGGACCTAAGCCTGAGACGGAGTGCTTCTACTACAAATAGACTGGTCACTGGAAGCGGAACTTCCCCAAGTATTTGGCAGATAACAAGGATAGCTAGGTGAACAAAGGTATATGTGATATACATGTTATTGATGTGTACCTTACTAGAGCTCGCAGTAGCACCTGGATATTTGATACTGGTTCTGTTGCTAATATTTGCAACTCGAAACAGGGACTACGGATTGAGCGAAGATTAGCTAAGGACGAGGTGACGATGCGTGTGGGAAATGGTTCCAAAGTCGATGTGATCGCCGTCGGCACGCTACCTCTACATCTACATTCGGGATAAATTTTAGACCTGAATAATTGTTATTTGGTGCCAGCGTTAAGCATGAACATTATATCTGGATCTTGTTTGATGCGAGACAGTTATTCATTTAAATCTGAGAAAAATGGTTGTTCTGTTTATATGAGTAATATCTTTTATGGTCATGCACCCTTGAAGAGTGGTCTATTTGTGTTAAATCTCGATAGTAGTAATACACATATTCATAAAGTTGAAGCCAAAAGATGTAGAGTTGATAATGATAGTGCAACTTATTTGTGGCACTGCCGTTTAGGTCATATTGGCATAAAGCGCATGAAGAAACTCCATACTGATGGACTTGTGGCATCACTTGATTATGAATCACTTGGTACTTGCAAACCATGCCTCGTGGGCAAGATGACTAAAACGCTGTTCTCTGGAACAATGGAGCGAGCAACAGATTTATTGGAAATCATACATACTGATGTATTTGGTCCAATGAATATTGAGGCTCGTGGCGGGTATCGTTATTTTCTCACCTTCAGAGATGATTTGAGCAGATATGGGTATATCTATTTAATGAAACATAACTCTAAAACATTTGAAAAATTCAAAGAATTTCAGAGTGAAGTGGAAAATCATCGTAACAAGAAAATAAAGTTTCTACGATCTGATCGTGGAGGAGAATATTTGTCACATCCCTAGTTCTGGCATGACCTTGGCTAGCCTTCATGTTTGCATCATGTTTAAATTCCATTTAAATTTGAAATGGGGATTTGTGAAACCCTCAGAATCATTTCTGAATATGACCCAAGTAAAAATTGCTCCAAAAGGGTCCAAGAAAATGCTCATGTTGCTCTCTGAAAATATTGGACAGAGATAAAAATCAAATCAATATTTTTAAGAGCTCATAAGTATTTATTTTGGGCATTTGGAATTAATCCAGTAATTATTTGCTTTGGATATATATTTGCTATATATATAATATATGTCCAAAAATTCTGAAGTTTGGTGAGGGGCTTTGGATTAATCCCTTAGGTCCCTGCAAAATTTGACAGAATTAAATAAAATGATTTAGTATTATTACTAAGTCAAAAGAAATGACAGAAAATAGAAAACAAAAACAAAATAGAAAAAAAGGGACAAACTTACCTGTGCACCTCACCTGGGCCTTACCTGGCAGAAGTGGCCCGGCCCACTAGGGGCTCCCCGGTCTTCTTCCTCCTTTGACAGAAGGACAGCGCGCGTGGCCGCCGCGTGCGAGCACACGCCGGCCACCTCCTGCTTCCCTGCTTGCCGCTGGAGGCACCCGAGGGCGACACGCACTCCCCTCGACCCTCTCCCACTCTCTCCCCCATGCTCATCCCCTCCCCTGGACCTCTCTCTCTCACCCCCCCCCCCGAATGGCTCCGTCGCCACCGCTCGCCGTTGCCGCGCCCACCGTCATGGCCTCGCCCTCGTTTCATGCCCAGACACTCCGCACCATCGTCCTCGTCCTCTCCGTCAAGCCACGCGTTGCCGGACGCCCCTGGAGCGCCTCCATCACTGTCATCTTCATCACCAGCCACCGGAGATCGCCGTCGTCGTTCCGCTCGCATTCGACCCTCCCCGAGCTCGCTGACGACGTCTACGGTCTCCCCGTGAGCTCTCCTCCGTTTCCCCTCTGTCCCCGCGCTCGATTTTGTGCCGTAGCCACGCTAGCCGCCGGACCCGAGCGGTTGCGCTGCCGTGGTACCGCCCCATCGTGGCCAGAGCCACCGCAGCCCGCGCCCGCACCTGCCACCGCGCTCAGCAGCCTCCCAGTAGGCCAACACCACCACCCGCAGCTCCTGTCGTGCCCTGCAGCCACTTCCCGCTCGGAGCCGTGCTCCGGTCGCCGCTGCAAGCTCCGCTCCGGCGAGCTCCGGCCACCCCGCGCCCTTCCGTCGCCTCCCCTGGATGGGCGAGAGCCCGGGCTACGCCCCGGTGCCCTTAGCCGCTGCCCCTGTGGCCTGTAACGCGGACGCCACCGCGTCCTAAGGTCGTCGGCGACGACCTCGCCGGCCTGACGTGCGGGCCCGACCTGCCAGGTGATTAGCTTAAGGCTAATCACCACATAACCAAACCCCTGAGACACTGACAATGGGCCCAGCGCCACTAATTTTAATTAGATTAGTAAAAAAACCTCCGTTTAACACTATGACACTGACGTATGGACCCCACACGTCAGGTTTAACCTGGTCAGCCGCCTTTGAGTTGCTGACGCAATGCTGCTGTCATGCTGATGCAGTTATGGTTTCTGGATTTAAAATAAATCAAAAAAATGCAGAAAATGTTATAAACTTCAAAAAATTCATAGAAATTCAACCGTAGCTCAGATTGAAATAATTTATATATGAAAAATTATCAAAAAAATTCAATCTATCCATCTGTACAATTTTCGTGCATGACAAACCAACATATACATGATGTATATATGAAAACATATAAATGGCATATTTAAGAGCTTAATTTGGAGTTGCATTTGAACCCTTGGCTCAAATGGACTTCAACCAAATAAATGCTAGATGCATTAACTCAAACAACATCACATACTCATGCCATGTTCATGCATCATATTGTTGCATATGCTTGTGTTTGATTTTCGAAACCGTTCCTTCTTGATAGGTCCTGCTCCGGAGACCGATCCAGAGTACCTGTCAGTGGAGCAGTGCCCCCCTGTTGATCTACCAGGCAAGCAAACCCTCTTGTTCATTCCGATACGATCCTACTCTCTCGCTCCTGCTCTCATTTATTGCATTAGGACAACAACGATTCAACTGCTACTTATGCTGCGGTAGTTGAACCCATTCCTCTGCATGACCTATCATTGCCACAGTAAACAGTTAAAACCCACTAGCATGTGTAGGAGTTGATTGATCCATGTTGATGTGGTGATTAGTGGACTCGTGTGCGCTGCCTCACCTCAAAGAAGTTTCTCATTATCGTAGAACAGGATAGCCACTGAGTCAAAGCTGGCTTGCTGCAACTAAACCCCACATTACCTTCTTGATACAAATGCATGTATGATAGGATCTGATGTAAGTCTTGCTGAGTACCTTTGTACTCATGTTTTATTTATTTATGTTTTGCAGGTGAGACATCTGTCTCACTAGTAGTACCACTTGGACTTCGACGAGTAGCTTGTTACCTCACCTACGATCTTGTACCCTTGGGAGGGACTTCTAGATAGTCAGGCTTCTCAGCCTTTTTCTTTTGTAGTTGTCTGTACGCAGACATGTAGTGCTTCCGTTGCTTGTATGCTCTGAATGATGGGTCATGTGACCCCTGTTTGTATTTAATGCTATGCGGCTCTTCTGGGCCTTTATCTATATGAGTTTGAGTTATGTTGTGATGTCATGTTGTACAACACATACTTGCATGTTATGCGTACGTGTGACGTGTATTGCTATGTGTGGGATCCGACAACCTAGTTGTTTATCCTTGGTAGCCTCTCTTATGGGGAAATGTAGTCTAGTGCTTCCACTAAGCCATGGTAGTCTGCTATAGCCCGGTTCACCGGAGTCCTGCTAGCCCAGCACTATTGCTCCGGAACACTTAGACTGACCGGCATGTGATTCACTTCGTTCCTGTGTCTGTCCCTTCAGGGAAATGTCACGCGGTAACATCCGGAGTCCTGCCAAGCCTGCTACAGCCCAGTTCACCGGAGTCCTATTAGCCCAGTGCTACAGCCCGGATTCGCACGCTGATGACTGACATGCTCGATGTTGACTCACGTATGCCTGTCCCCGTAAGTTAGTGCCACTTTGGGTTCATGACTAGTCATGTCGGCCTGGGTTCTCTATCATATGGATGCTAGCGACACTATCATATACGTGAGCCAAAAGGCGCAAACGGTCCCGGGCCATGGTAAGGCGACACCCGTGGGGATACCGTGCGTGAGGCCGCAAAGTGATATGAGGTGTTACAGGCTAGATCGGTGTGACTTAGAATCGGGGTCCTAACAATATTGTAGTTTCGAGTTTGTTCTACATTTGAAAAAATGCGGAATAGTTTCGCAACTCATGCCAGCCGGAACACCACAGCGTAATGGTGTGTTCGAACGTCGTAATCGTACTTTACTAGATATGGTGCGATCTATGATGTCTCTTACTGATTTACCGCTATTGTTTTGGGTTATGCTTTAGAGACGGCTACATTCACGTTAAATAAGGCACCATCGAAATCCGTTGAGACGACGCCTTATGAACTGTGGTTTGGCAAGAAACCAAAGTTGTCGTTTCTTAAAGTTTGGGGCTGCGATGCTTATGTGAAAAAGCTTCAACCTGATAAGCTCAAACCCAAATCGGAGAAATGTGTATTCATAGGATACCCAAAGGAAACTATTGGGTACACCTTGTATCATAGATCCGAAGGCAAGACATTTGTTGCTAAAATGGATCCTTTCTACAGAAGGACTTTCTCTCGAAAGAAGTGAGTGGGAGGAAAGTAGAACTTGATGAGGTAACTGTACCTGCTCCCTTATTGGAAAGTAGTTCATCACAGAAACCGGTTCCTGTGACACCTACACCAATTAGTTAGGAAGCTAATGATGATGATCATGAAAATTCAGATCAAGTTACTACCGAACCTCATAGGTCAACCCGAGTAAGATCCGCACCAGAGTGGTACGGTATTCCTATTCTGGAAGTCATGTTACTTGACCATGATGAACCTACGAACTATGAAGAAGCGATGGTGAGCCCAGATTCTGCAAAACGGCTTGAGGCCATGAAATCTGAGATGGGATCCATGTATGAGAACAAAGTGTGGACTTTGGTTGACTTGCCTGATGATCGGCCAGCCATCGAGAATAAATGGATCTTCAAGAAGAAGAATGATGCTGACGGTAATGTTACTGTCTACAAAGCTCGACTTGTTGCGAAAGGTTTTCGACAAGTTCAAGGGGTTGACTACGATGAGACTTTCTCACTCGTAGCGATGCTTAAGTCTGTCCGAATCATCTTAGCAATTGCCGCATTTTATGATTATGAAATTTGGCAAATGGATGTCAAAACTGCATTCCTGAATGGATTTCTGGAAGAAGAGTTGTATATGATGCAACCAAAAGGTTTTGTCGATCCAAAGGGTGCTAACAAAGTGTGCAAACTCCAGCGATCCATTTATGGACTCGTGCAAGCCTCTAGGAGTTGGAATAAACGTTTTTATAGTGTAATCAAAGCATATGGTTTTATACAGACTTTTGGAGAAGCTTGTATTTACAAGAAAGTGAGTGGGAGCTCTGTAGCATTTCTAATATTATATGTGGATGCCATATTGTTGATTGGAAATGATTTAGAATTTCTGGATAGCATAAAAGGATACTTGAATAAGATTTTTTTATGAAAGACATCGGAGAAGCTGCTTATATATTGGGCATCAAGATCTATAGAGATATATCAAGACGCTTAATTGGACTTTCACAAAGCACATACCTTGATAAAGTTTTGAAGAAGTTCAAACTGCATCAAGCAAAGAAAGGGTTCTTGCCTGTGTTACAAGGTGTGAAGTTGAGTAAGACTCAATGCCCGACCACTCTAGAAGATAGAGAGAAAATGAAAAGTGTTCCCTATGCTTCAGCCATATGCTCTATCATGTATGCAATGCTGTGTACCAAACATGATGTGTGCCTTGCTATTATTTTAGCTGGGAGGTACCAAAGTAATCCAGGAGTGGATCACTGGATAGCGGTCAAGAACATCCTGAAATACCTGAAAAGGACTAAGGATATGTTTCTCGTTTATGGAGGTGACAAAGAACTCGTCGTAAATGGTTATGTCGATACAAGCTTTGACACTGATCCGGACGATTCTAAATCACAAATCGGATACGTGTTTATATTGAACGGTGGAGCTGCCAGTTGGAGCAGTTCTAAACAAAGCGTCGTGGCGGGACCTATGTGTGAAGTGGAGTACATAGCTGCTTTAGAAGCAGCAAATGAAGGAGTCTTTATGAAGGAGTTCATATCCGATCTAGGTGTCATACCTAGTGCATCGGGTCCAATGAAAATCTTTTGTGACAATACTGGTGCAATTGCCTTGGCAAAGGAATCTAGATTTCACAAGAGAACCAAGCACATCAAGAGAAGCTTCAATTCCATATGGGATAAAGTCCAGGTGGGAGACATAGAGATTTGCTAGATACATACAGATCTGAATGTTGCAGACCCGTTGACTAAGCCTCTTCCACGAGCAAAACATGATCAGCACCAAGACTCCATGGGTGTTAGAATCATTATTGTGTAATCTAGATTATTGACTCTAGTGCAAGTGGGAGACTGAAGGAAATATGCCCTAGAGGCAATAATAAAGTTATTATTTATTTCCTCATATCATGATAAATTTTTATTATTCACGCTAGAATTGTATTAATCAAAAACATAATACATGTGTGAATACATAAACAAACATAGTGTCACTAGTACGCCTCTACTTGACTAGCTCGTTGATCAAAGATGGTTGAGTTTCCTAACCATAGACATGATTTGTCATTTGGTTAACGGTATCACATCATTAGGAGAATGATGTGATTGACATGACTCATTCTGTTGGCTTAGCACTTGATCGTTTAGTTTACTTCTATTGCTTTCTTCATAACTTATACATGTTCCTATGACTATGAGATTATGCAAATTCCGATTACCGGAAGAACACTTTGTGTGCTACCAAATGTCGCAATGTAACTGGGTGATTATAAAGGTGATCTACAGGTGTCTCCGATGGTGTTCGTTGAGTTGGCATAGATCGAGAATAGGATTTGTCACTTTGATTGTCAGAGAGGTATCTCTGGGCCCTCTCGGTAATACACATCACTACAAGCCTTGCAAGCAATGTGACTAATGAGTTAGTTACGGGATGATGCATTACGGAATGAGTAAAGAGACTTTCCAGTAACGAGATTGAACTAGGTATTGAGATGCCGACGATCTAATCTCGGGCAAGTAACATACCGATGACAAAGGGAACACCGTATGTTGTTATGCGGTTTAACCGATAAAGATCATCGTAGAATATGTAGGAACCAATATGAGCATCTAGGTTCCGCTATTGGTTATTGACCGGAGACGTGTCTCGGTCATGTCTACATAGTTCTCGAACCCGTAGGGTCCTCACGCTTAAAGTTCTGTGACGATCGGTATTATGAGTTTTTGTGTTTTAATGTACCGAAGGTAGTTCGGAGTCCCAGATATGATCACGGACATGACAAGGAGTCTCGAAATTGTCAAGACGTAAATATCGATATATTGGACGACTATGTTCGGACACCAGAAGTGTTTCGGGAGCTTTCAAACATATACTGGAGTACCGGGGGGCTACAGGAACCCCCGGGCAGTATATTGGGCCTAATGGGCCCTAGTGGGAGAAGAGGAGGGGCGGCCAGGGCAACCACGCGCCCCCTCCCCCTCTAGTCTGAATTGGACAAGGAGGGGGTCGGCGCCCCCCTTTCCTTCTCTCCTTCCCTCCTTCTCTCCCTTCCTTCTCCTCTCCTACTCCTACTTGGAAGGGGGAGTCCTACTCCCGGTGGGAGTAGGACTCCTCATGGGGAGGGGGGCACCCCTTGGAGACACAACAGTTGATCATTGATCTCTTAGCCATGTGCGGTACCCCCATCCACCATAATCCACCTCGGTCATATTGTAGCGGTGCTTAGGCGAAGCCCTGCGTCGCTAGCTTCATCAACACCGTCACCACACCATCGTGCTGACGAAGCTCTTCCCGAAAGCTCTACTAGATCATGAGTTCGCGGGACGTCACCGAGCTGAACGTGTGCTTAACGCGGAGGTGACGTACGTTCGGTACTGAGGATCGGTCGATCGTGAAGACATACGACTACATCAACCGCGTTGTCATAACGCTTCCGCTTACGGTCTACGAGGGTACATAGACGACACTCTCCCCTCTCGTTGTTATGCATCACCATGATCTTGCGTGTGCGTAGGAATTTTTTTGAAATTACTACATTCCCCAACAATGACGAAGTCTAACTCTCTTCGTATGCATCGGCATGTCATACAAGAACAATTCATGCACATCAAGTAGAGGCCAATACATAGCATAAGTAGTTTCTTGCAATTCTTTCGTGTTAGAAACATAGAGAGGCAGAGAGGTAGTTCCTCTCTCATAATAATTGCAAGTAGGAGCAGCAAGCACATGCATATTATGTTCATCAAAATTATCATGTGAAATAGTAAAAGGCAACCCATCAATATAATCCTTAATAAGTGCAAACTTCTCCGATATAGTGTAGTTTTGAGAATTCAAAAAGATAATAGGACTATCATGCCTGGGTGGAATATCAACAATTTCATCCTTAACATAAGGAACAATAGCAAGTTCATCTCCATAAGCATAATTCATGTTGGCATCTTGGCCACAAGCATAGCAAGCATGAAGTTCATCAAAAAGGGATATTTCAATAGAACCAACGGGATCATAGCAATTATCATAGCATTCATCCTTCGGTAAGAACGAAGGGGCATTAAATAATGTATGAGTTGAAGAGTTACTCTCATTAGAAGGTGGGCATGGGTAGCTAATCTGTTCTTCCTCCTTTTGTTCTTCGCTCTCCTCATGTAACGCCCGGATAATTGTGCTATAGTAATCCAACGCTAATCATGCCACGTCACCACAGTTACTGTTGATAATCTACCATTAGTTTAAAACCGAGTCAGATTCAAATTTAAAATAAAGTTAGATTATAAAAGTTTTCAAAAGTTAAAACAAAAATGTTCGGGCAGTGCAATAATTTGCATATTTAATTATGGTGTATAAACATATTTTTATAAAATGCCTAAGTGCTTTAAACTAATTAAAATAGTAAAAGAAAATAAATAAAAGGAAAAGGAAAAGAAACAAAACAGAAAGTAAAAATAAAATAAAAGAACCCCCCGGCCCCTTGGGCTTCGGCCCACCAGGCCAGAGGCGGCCAGGCCACCGGCCCAACTGGGCAAAGGCCCAGCCGGCCTACCCCGCCTCCTTTATCCCCCCCCCCTCCCACGAACGAAACCCTAACCTACCCCACCCCCACTCGCACCACTCCCCCTCCCTCGTCTGGATCTGGATCGGGAGGATCCCGATCCCCTTGCCCCTCTCCCCCGCATGCCCGTCGCCGCCTGGACCGAGCCAGCGACCGGAGCTCCCTCGCCGGCCTGCTTCCTCCTCCCCACCGGCCTACTCCCACGTCGCCGTCGTCCCCGTCGCCCCCCCCCCCTCCGCTGCCCCGTCCCTACAACCCCCCACCTGTGAGGCCCATCCTCCTCTCTTCCCCGCACGCGCCCGCGTCAGCCACGCTCACCACGGCCACCCAGCGTTCTCCCCCTCGCGCACGCTCGCGCGCACCTCACCTCGCCGCGCTCACCGCACCCGCTGCTCGCCATCCCACACCCGCGCACGCCGCTCGGGGCCACGCCCCTCGGCCCGCCTCTGTCCCCGCTACTGCGGCTGGCCGCCGCGCTTGACGGCGCCCCACGTTGGCGGCCCTGCTCCGCTGCTCTGCTCCTCTGCCCGCCACGCCGTGCGCGCCCGCCGTCCTGCGCCACCCCGGCTCCCAACTACGCCTGCGCGAGCTCCGCCGCCCCGCCACAGACGTCCGCGGCCACCTCCACCCGTGCTCGTCGGCTCCCCGCACCGCCGGCTGAAAGTGCAACTATCCCTAGGTGGTTTTGGTAATTCATAACAACATATAGCTCATTGAGCTAATACTATTCCAAGATAATTATTTCAGGAAAGCTCAATGATTGGCATGGCATGGATGTGAAAGTGGAACCCTCAAAATGCTAAGGACAATGGATTGGCTCAAGCTCAAAAGCTCAAGACTCTTCATTTTATATTTTAGTGATCCAAGATCACATTGAATCCATAGGAAAAGCCAATACTATTAAGGAGGGATGAGGTGTTGCTTAATGAGCCTCTTGCTTCATGTGCTTAGTGATATGCTCCAAAAACCCTCAACTACTTTCCCATATCCACATATGACCTAAACTCTAAGCCAAACTCGGTCCTACCGATTCTTCCTATCCGGCGCCACCGAGTTTCACTTGTCATTAGCCACTGCCAAACCCTAGCAATTCGGTTCTACCGATAAGGATCTCGGTCCCACCGAGATGGGCTTGCAAACTCTCTGTTTCCCTTTCGTAACTTTTCGGTCCCACCGAAAGAGCGAATCGGTCCCACCGAGATTGCAATGTAAACTCAGTGTTTCCCGTTTGTAACTTTTCCGTCTCACCGAGTTCCACTCGGTCTCACCTAAAGAGGAAATCGGTCCCACCGAGTTAGCCTGACCAACTCTCTGGTTAGCTAATTACCAAATTCGGTCTCACCGAGTTTGTGTAATCGGTCTCACCGAGATTACGTTATGCCCAAATCCTAACCGAATCGGTCCTACCGAGTTGCATGTCAGTCCCACCGAAATTCCTAATGGTCACTAGGTTCACTATTTCGGTCAGACCGAGTTTTCTGATTCGGTCCCACCGAGATTGGTAAATTGTGTGTAACGGTTGGATTTTGTGTGGAGGCTATATATACCCCTCCACCTCTTTCTCATTCGGTGAGAGAGCTATCAGAACACACACACCATTCCAACTCATATGTTCTGAGAGAGAACCACCTACTCATGTGTTGAGATCAAGACATTCCATTCCTACCATATGAATCTTGATCTCTAGCCTTCCCAAGTTGCTTTCCACTCAAATCTTCTTTCCACCAAATCCAAATCCTATGAGAGAGAGTTGAGTGTTGGGAGACTATCATTTGAAGCACAAGAGCAAGGAGTTCATTACCTACACACCATTTGTTACTTCTTGGAGAGTGGTGTCTCCTAGATTGGCTAGGTGTCATTTGGGAGCCTCCGACAAGATTGTGGAGTTGAACCAAGGAGTTTGTAAGGGCAAGGAGATCGCCTACTTCGTGAAGATCTACCGCTAGTGAGGCAAGTCCTTCGTGGGCGATGGCCATGGTGGGATAGACAAGGTTGCTTCTTCGTGGACCCTTTGTGGGTGGTTGCTTCTTCGTGGACCCTTCGTGGGTGGAGCCCTTCGTGGACTCGCGCAACCGTTGCCCTTGGGTGGAGCCCTGTGTGGACTCGCGCAACCGTTACCCTTCGTGGGTTGAAGTCTCCATCAACGTGGATGTAGGATAGCACCACCTATCCGAACCACGGGAAAAACATCCGTGTCTCCAATAGCGTTTGACTTCTCCAAACCCTTCCCTTTATACTCTTGCAAGTTGCATGCTTTACTTTCCACTGCCCATAAACTCTTTGCATGCTTGCTTGAATTGTGTGATGATTGCTTGACTTGTCCTAAAATAGCTAAAATCTGCCAAGAACTAAAATTGGGAAAAGGTTAAGTTTTTATTTGGTCAAGTAGTCTAATCACCCCCCTCTAGACATACTTTCGATCCTACAAGTGGTATCAGAGCTTCGGTCTCCATTTGCTTGATCTCCATAGCTTTTGGTGGTCATAGCCTTGGTTTCACAACCTAGGAGAGTATGGCGTCTAGCGAGGGAAATTATCACCGTAGAGGTCCTTACTTTGATGGTACTAATTTTGCTAGTTGGAAGCATAAAATGAAAATGCATATTCTTGGACATAACCCCGCTGTTTGGGCTATTGTGTGTGTTGGTTTGCAAGGTGCCTTCTTTGATGGGAGAGAACCAAACCGTGAAGCTACCGCGGATGAGTTGAAGATGTTGCAATACAATGCTCAAGCTTGTGATATTCTCTTCAACGGATTATGCCCCGAAGAATTCAACAAAATCAGCCGCCTTGAGAATGCAAAGGAAATTTGGGAAACTTTGATTGATATGCACGAAGGTACCGACTCCGTCAAGGAATCCAAGTTGGATGTGCTTCAAAGCCAACTTGACAAGTTCAAGATGAAGGATGGTGAAGGTGTCGCTGAAATGTACTCTAGGCTTGCTCTCATCACAAATGAGATTGCCGGCTTAGGAAGTGAAGAGATGACCGATAGATTCATCATCAAGAAGATCCTAAGAGCCTTGGATGGAAAATATGATACCGTGTGCACATTGATCCAAATGATGCCCAATTACAAAGATCTCAAGCCAACGGAAGTGATTGGAAGAATTGTTGCTCATGAGATGTCACTTAAGGATAAAGAGGAACTTCACAACAAGTCAAGTGGTGCCTATAAAGCCTCATGTGAAGCCCCTACATCATCAAGTGAGAAACAAGACTTCAATGAAGAATTGAGCTTAATGGTGAAGAACTTCAACAAGTTCTACAAGAGTAGAAGCAAAGATAGAAGCTCCAAGTCAAGGTCCTACAATGACAAAAGATCTTCTAGTCGAGAGAGAAACTATTACAATTGTGGAAGACCCGGACACTATTCCAACGAGTGTACGGCTCCCTACAAGAGAAGAGAAGATTCTCCAAAAAGAAGAAGCAAAGGATCACCACCAAGAGAGAGAAGGAGTAGAGATGATCGTTATGAACAAAGATACTCACGGAGAAACAAGGATTCAGAAAGGAAGGAAAAATCATCAAGGAGCTACACAAGACGAAGACATCAAGCTCATGTTGGTGAATGGGTATCCAACTCCGACTCCGACAGCCACTCCGAGAGAAGTTATCACTCCGACTCCGAAGATACTGAAGATGAAGGTGTTGCCGGTCTAGCACTTGTGTCAACCAACTCCTACGACATATTTGACTCACCAAATGAAGGAATTGGAAGATGCTTCATGGCCAAAGGTCCTAAGGTAACACACCCCGAGTATGTTGATTTCAATAGTGATGAAGATGACTTGTTAGGTGATGATTTGCTTGGTGACAACTCTAGTGATGAATACTATGATGAAAGACCAATTAATCATGCTAATCAAGATAAAACGAATGACAATGATAAGGAGAAGATTGAGGCTCTAACTAAAGAACTAAAAACTCTTAAGTTAGCTCATGACACTATCTTCGAAGATCATCGAGAACTTTTAAGAGCTCATGAGAAGCTACGCTTTGAAAAGCTCAATCTTGAGCAAGAGCATGAGTTCTTAAAGGCAATCAATGATGATCTCCGCAAGAAAAGTTCTTCTTACATTGCCAAGCGTTTACTCTTATCCACTTACATGCCTCAAGTAAAATCTAACAAGAAAGATTCTTCCGCTAGTAGTAACAATGATCATGCTAAATCCAATATTGTTGCTTCTAGTAGTTCTCTTGATTCCACTAATGATTCTCTTAGCCAAGTTACACTTGAGCAAGAAAATAGCTTATTGAAGGGAATTATAGAGAAAGGAGTGTACAAAAGCCTTGCCGGGAGTAAGCAATTCGAGGAAATTGTGTGCAAGCAAGGAATGCACCGGAAGAATCAAGGTATTGGTTTTGAACGAAAGTTCAATGCCAATGGAGTTGAATGGGAAGAAGATCAATACCCCAAGACAAAGTTTGTCCCTCAACAAGAGAAGTTTTTCAAGGGGACACAAGCTCAAGATGATCTTCCACCACAAGACTACGAGCAAAAAGGCAAGAACAAGCTTCAAGAGGAAATTGATGCATTTGAAGAAGCTCCTAAGACCTTAGTCAAGTGGATTCCCAAGACTACTTCAAGTTCCACTTCATCAAGTACGACTACAACTCCAAGGATTCCCATCAAGATGATGTGGATCCAAAAGAAGAAGAACTAGAAAGTTCTTGAGGGTGACTCCGCCAACATACTTCACTCTTATCATTTTGGCAAGAACAAGTGCAATCAACTTCCACATCTTGCACTAGTTCAAGGAGTCACAAACCCTCTTGTTGGTAAGACAAGGGACAAGGTAACCTAAAAGTTTTCATGGACATCATCTTTTGTGTGCATCACTCTATGTCTATGGATATCCTTGTTTGTTCCTTGTGGGACTAACCCATGTAGGTATTGAAAGTGCAATTCACTCAAATGGATAGCTCCAAGAGATCTACATCAACATTGAGCATCCACATCTTCAATGTCTACATGAAGTCATCATCGACAAAACCCAAGGTTAGTTCATCCCTCTTAGGGAGGATATCACATCTAGGGGGAGCTTTACTCTAAGACTAAGCTAAAGCAACTCTAAAGATGTGAACAAAACAATGCTTTATGTAAAAGTGGTAACCCCACTTGAGCTTAAACAATGAGTATGACCTACGATCAAGTGTTCTCACTTGACTCCTAAGTCAATATACTCATATATAGATGACCTAGTCATCGCAAATTGCTTGATAGATGCTAGAATTGGTTGTGCATGCTTTGCCACATATTTAATTTGCTATCTTATTGTGTGAGCATGCTGATTGCATATTTTACTCATTCGAGGACATCCACTTGTTGCTTTGATTGTTCGGCTTTATCTTCTTTTGCCAAGTGGATGGACAAGAATGCCTAAGAACCTCCTCTAGCTATCTATGGTTTTCTCGTCTCAAACTCTATTCATGCTGCATCACAAAATTTGATCAAGTCAGATTCGAACCACTCTGTGTGAGGAGCGCTCGGAGTCCCCGATTCGTCATAGACTTAAACTTCCAAAACCTCTTTATGATTCTCGGTCTGACCTATACTCCACTTTCGGTCCTACCGAGATCATTAAGTTGATCTAAGTTTTCAATCTTGGTGCAACCGATTTGAACCTTTCGGTCTCACCGAGTTTCAGTAACTGCACGCAGTTATGAATCTCGGTGCCACCGAGTTGTTCAACTCGGTCACACCGACAGGTTCGGGCTATATATAGTCACGGGAAAAATTTGGAAATTTCTCCGAACCCCTTCGCCCGCGCGATAGCCTGCTCTGCCCCCGAGGTCTCCGGATCGTCTTCTCGCCGCCAGCATCCTCCAGTCGCTGGTCTCCGTCGCCGTCAACAGGATTTCTGCCCAGCCGTTGCCGCCGTAGCAAGTCCCCGCCGAACTAGGGTATGGACTTGATCTTTGTGCTATTCCTCAATCTGATTCCTAGCACATTGTGATCACATTGTTTCTGGCCATGTTTGATAAACTTCTATCCAGTCAAAATGCTCATAGATTAGGTTTGATTCGAAAATTCTAGGTTTAGGTTTCTGCCGAAACCATCTCGGACCCACCGAGTTGAAAAACTCGGTCCCACCGATTTGGCTTATGCCATTGCACAAGTAAAACTCGGTCTGACCGAGAATTACTATCGGTGTGACCGATTTTTGAACTCAGTGAAACCCTAGCAGTCTCGGTGCCACAGAACTGTGACTCGGTCTGACCGAGTTCACTAGTTTAGGTTCCAAAACTGCTTCGATATCACCGAGTTTGAAAATTGGTAGATCCGAGATGATTTCAGTGGGTAACTAAAACTAAGTTTTTGGATCATTCTTTTTGCAAAAATCTCTGCATTTTGTGATGCTCATCCACTCTATCTCCACTATAATCTATTCACAGGGTCAGCAGTCAGTTTGCAACATGTCAGACCAGAGTGACAGCCAAAACTTGTCAGAGAAGCAAGTGCAGTTGAGTGAGGGCACTAGCCCCTCAAGTTCCTTATATGATGGCAGCAGGAGCACACCCAGCAACCTGCCTAAAGCTGCCACGAGACAAAGGAAGAAGAAAACCTCAGATTCCGAACATGAGGACTATGTGGCAGAGGAAGAGGCCACCTCTAAGAGAGTTGAGCCAGCTCAAGGCTCAAAGCCAGGCCTGAAAATTAAGAGGCCAGCAGGCAGGCAACCCATGTCAAAGGCTAGAGCCTCAACTGAGAAGCCTACTCCCATTGAGCCCGTTGCAGCTAAGAGCAAGAAGAGGAAAGAAAGAGTGAAGAAGACTGTAGCCAGAGTGCTTGGGAAAGCCTCCATCATGGTAGAAGAGGAGGAGGAAGAAGAGGCAGCTGCACCAGCGCCCAAGGCAGCCAAACTTATGGGAGATGCCATAAGGTCAGGGGGAGCTGCATCCAAGCCCACGGAAGCACCTAAGGCTGCATCTAAGCCTAAGAGTGCACCAAAGAGAAACACAAGAAGCATCCCAGCCACTGAGAAGAACAAGGCCCCAGTACCCGAGACTGTTGCAGAGGAAGAGGAAGAGAGTGTCCTTCGGAAGCTCAAGACCAAGATCCCAGACCACAACGATGCTCATCCTGTGGCTGAGGATATGAAGCTCAGGAGAGACTCAGGGCTCAGGAAGTGGAGAGAAGCAGATCCATATGTTTCTAGGAGAAGGACTGCAGTGGACTACAGATTTCATACCAAGGAGCAACAAGATTTCTATGAGACAGTGCTACTTGACAAGAAGCCAATCGTATGTGACATGAGATGGGTCGACTGGACCTATATCAAGGACAATGAAGAGTACTACCCAGGAGTTCAGGACAGCTTCAAGGTGTGTGGAGTAGAGGACTTTTTTGGGTAGAAGCTCACAAAGTGGAACGAGGAACTCATCATGCAGTTCTACTCCACAGCTCACTTTTATCCAGATGGGAGGATTACATGGATGTCTGAGGGTACGAGGTACCACTCTACTGTTGAGGAATGGGCGAAGCTGATCAATGCCCCAGAGGAGCAAGCAGATGACTTGGACATTTATGCCAAGAAAAAGATGGACCACAACTCCATGTCCAACATGTACAAGGAGATTCCGAATGAAGCACTTGACACATTCAAGTTTGGCTCAGTGCATTATCTGCTCTCAGGATTGCCTACGATCAACTGGATCCTTAGGCACACCCTTCTGCCCAAGTCTGGAGATCACAAGATGATCAGAGGTCACGCGATCAATTTGCTTCATGTTTTTGACGTGCCTCAAAAATTCAAAGTTATGAGACTCATAGTGGAAACGATCAAAAGGACTGCGGCAGATCAGAAGAGGAGCTATGGATATGCCCCTCAGATTCAGGAGCTCATCAACTCCAAGATGGGCACGGGCGTATATTTGTTGGATAAGGAACACCTGCCCATCCGTCCAGATTTCGAGAACAATGAAGTTGTGATGACAGATAATGAACCATCATCTGCCCATGCACAAGCTCAGAAGGAGAAGGCGAAGAAGGAGAAAGCTGCCAGGATGCCTACTCAAGCGGAGGCATCTGATTACTTCCTGAAAACCAAACAAGAGCATCGCAGTTACTTGATTGCGTCCACCCTGCGGATTGATCAGAGTATAGCCACCCTGACTCAGAACCAGGCGAGCTTAGAGAGGATCATGGAACAAAGATTCTATGACTTGGACATCAAGGTGACAGAGATACAGACTGACGTGGAGCAGCTCCAGGACGACATGAATGAGAGGAGAGGCAGGACCACGACTCATGCTTTTGCGAGGGTGCCACGAGGTCCGAGGTTGTCTGCACTGCCAGTTGCTGACACCAGAGCTACAACGTCTGCACCAGCCATAGCCTCCGTTCCACCAGCTCCAGCATCCACTTCAGCCTCGACTCCGACCACGTCTACCGAAGGCTTTGTCCTTGGAGTGCTCCGGACTCCACCACCACCTGAAGATCAAGCCTGAGCGCTGATCTAGTGCTATGCATTTTCTAGGAACTTTTTGGTAACTTGTTGCCAAAGGGGGAGAAGATGTATAGATCATAGGCTTCGAGAGAGAGTGTGTTGCTTTTCTCTCTTGCTTTATTTGGTTTTTTTTCGAACCTTGTTTGTTTGTGTGTGAGATACTACGTCCTTATGCTTGTGAGACATCGATGATCATGTGCTTAATCATAAGCTACATGTCACACCCTAGCTAGTTCATGCATTAGAGTGTTGCATCATGTCTATTCTTTCATCAGAAACCTGAAATGGGGATGACAGAACCCCCAGCCCCCTCTGAAACCAACTAGGGTTTACTAAAAACTTTTTCAATGAACCTGAAATGCCCTTCTAAAATGCCCATCATTTTTGTCTTGGTTCAGAACCTCTACCAAAAGTGATGCACATTTTCCTAGGTCATCTTAGGGTCTTTGAATTAAATCATAAATATTTGAATTTGGGCATTTAAAATTATATAAAATATTCAAATGCTCAAATATCTCCAAACTAAAATGTTTCATGTTGGAAATAATCCAACTATGGACCAGGAGTAGTTTGGTGATTTTAGGAGTTGCCTA
The DNA here is from genome assembly GCF_018294505.1 of Triticum aestivum. Lineage (NCBI taxonomy): Eukaryota > Viridiplantae > Streptophyta > Magnoliopsida > Poales > Poaceae > Triticum > Triticum aestivum. The sequence continues at coordinate 166,289,835 of NC_057806.1, forward strand.
AGTATTTTTAATAATTCAACAAAGTTGCAGAAGTATTAAAAAAACAGAAAACAGGGAGTAATAGGAAAACTTACCTGGCGCCCAGCACCCGGCCCACCTGCCGGCCCAGCCCAGCACCGCGCCAGTGAGCTGCTTGCCGGCCAGGCAGGCAGGCAGGTGCCCGACGGCGGCCGCAGCGTGCGCCACGCAGCTGGCCGTCGCCCTGCTTCACCTCCTCGCCTCGTGGCTGGATGGATGAACTCCACGCCGAGCCGTGAACCCCCAGGACACCTCCATTCTCCCCCAACTCCTCTCTCTCGCGCTCCCCCGCCATGGCCGACGCCATCGTCGCCACCCCCTCGCCGTAGCCACGCCCTCCGTCAACCCCACGCCGTGCCGCCGTGTCCAGGAGCTCCGCCACCCTCCTCTCCTTCGAGCAAGCCGAGCCCCGAGCGCTCGCAAGGGCCGAGCCCACCGCATCGACCTCGACCGAACCGCCGTCGCCGGAGATCCCCTTCAACGCCGTCGTCGCTCCGGCCCGTCCCCGGCCGCACCAAGTGTTTCGTCGAACTCCCTGTGAGCTTAGCCATCTTCCCCTCCCTTCTTTTCTTGCTCCCGAGCCGTGTAGCGACCTTCGGGAGCTCAACCGCACCATCCGCCGTGGAGCTCGTCGCCGACGTGCTCCCGGTCACCCTCCGGCCACTACTTGGTGTCCATCATGCTCACCACGTCACGTAGCACCTAACCAGCTACTCCCCGCACCTCACCGACCCCTCTAGCGTCAAGTTCGCCTTCGGCCGAACTCCGGTGGCCACCAAAGTCATCGCCGGCGCCAACTCCGGCCACCCCGACCCCAACGGACTCCACCAAGAGCTGCGGCTCCTCCTCAGCTCCACTCCGATGGCCTCCGCGACTCGTTTGGTTGCTGGAACGGCCAAAACCACTTCCGTCGCCGCGTTGGGCTTGCCGGCGGCTAAACGCCGGTGTAGCCGACCTGGCTTTGACCGCGGGTGGGCCCTGGTTGACTCTGATGAGTCAATGACAGGTGGGGCCCAGCCCTGTTAACTAAATAGGTTTAGTTTTAATTAAACTTTAACTAAACTAATTACCCTGACACCCTGGACCCACAGTCAGGTTTGACCTGGACGTCCCCGTTGACCCTGACGTCATCCTGACGCATGGCTGACGAAATAAATTAATTTGTGGATTTGTTCTAATATAGGAAATTCCAGAATATAGTTTAAACTTCAAAAATTCATAACTTTTAATCTGTAACTCCAAATCAGACAAGTTATATATGAAAAATGATCAGAAAAATCCAATCTATCCATCTGTACTATTTTCATGCATGATTAAACAAGTTAACTTGATGTTTAATGCAGAACAAGGTAAAACACTTTAAAGGGCCATGTATGAGTTTGAAATTTGAATTTTTGGTTCAAATTGGTTCAAACCCTTCTGATCTTAGTTGCATTAGCCCAACACACTCATATTGCCATGTTTCACGCATGCATCATATTGTCGCACATTGTTTGGTGATGGTTGTGTATCGGTGTTCTTTGCGGCAGGTTCTGCCTCCAAGGAGTACCGTGATTACCCTAGCGAAGAACCATATCAGTGCATTGAACCATCAGGCAAGCAACCAACCATTTGATCATATCGATACAATCCCATGTTCTCGCTCCTGCTCTCTTTTACTGCATTAAGGCAACGTGTTTCAAACTGCTGTGTGCTACGGTAGTTGAACCCATTTCCTCTGCATGACCTGTCATTGCCACAGTAACTAGATGAAACCCACTAGCATATGTAGGAGTTGTTTGAGCCATATGTATGTGTTGTTCCTACCTTGCTATGCCTGCTATGCTTAGAGTCGTGTCAGGTCTGGTTCATCTGGGTGATGGGCTAGAGTGAAATGATTATGACGGTAATGAGAATGGTGTGATGAACACGATTTGGTAAAGGTATCGATGAGAGGCCATGTAGGAGTACATGGTGGGTTTTTCATTGAAGCCGACCTTAAGCACTGAGATCTGTATGTGTGATTTAAGATTCAGCTACTACCATGCATTGGGCCCGATACCAATGGACCCTCTCGACTTCTTATTCACCCTAGTTCTCTGTCCAGGAGTTGCAAGTAGTTTCTGGTGTTTGTAGCCTACTGGAGGCCGTGGACAGCGCTGACCCTAGGGGTGGGCTGTGATGCGGTAGGTACGTGGCACGGTGTACCGAATACCCGTTAGATATCTCGGGAACCCTGTTCACATCGTTTGGGGCTGTGAGCGAAACCTCGGCCGGATCTCCTCATGGATGGAACCCGAATAGGCGATAAACCTGGACTAGAGACTTAGGTGATTAGGTAGGTCGTGGCCGACACCCACGTTGGGCTTCCGCTTGAAGGTTGCCGAGTACATGTCGTGTAAACGACGGTAAGTAGTGAGAGCATGTATGAAGAAGTACACCCCTGTAGGGTTAGCATGATCTATTCGAATAGCCGCGTCCGCGGTAAAGGACTACTTGGTTGCTTATACAGTTCATAGACAAGTAAATGGAAACTACTAAAAGCCTCAAGATAAGTGTGAGTGCCGAGGATGGCTCTTCCGTAGGAAGATGGAGGTGGATCCTCGGTAGTGTATTGAAGTGGTGAGCAGTGGACTGGTGTGCGCAAAACCATTTCAAGTTGGAGTCTCGTAGGATAGCCTAGCCAAGAGTCAAAGCTGGCGTGCTGCAATAACTCCACCAACCCTTCTTGATAATGTGCATGTATGTAGGATCTGATGTAAGTCTTGCTGAGTACCTTTGTACTCATGTTGCTATAATTTACATTTTTTACAGAAGACGCTGCAACCCCTTCTGATGGGTTCTTCGTAGACGTTGACATCAATGAGTAGGCTAAGGCCCAGGTGGTGATCCTGAGCTTGTGAAGGACCACGTAGTATAGCTAGGCTCTCCAAGCCTCTTCTATTTTACTAGTTGTCTGAACTCAGACAAGTTACTTCCGCTGCTGGTTTGTATGACTGTATGACTTGAATGCTGGGTCGTGTGACCCGTACCTATGTGTATGTTATGTATGGCTCTCTGAGCCTTAAATAAAGTACTTGTGTCGTAGAGTCATGTTGTGATGCCTTGTTGTATTTGCACATATCGAGCATATTGTGTCTATGATTGAAATGCTTGGTATGCGTGGGATCTGACTATCTAGTTGTTTATCTTTAGTAGCCTCTCTTACCGGGAAATGTCTCCTAGTGTTTCCACCGAGCCATGGTAGCTTGCTACTGCTCCGGAACACTTAGGCTGGCCGGCATGTGTCCTTCTTCGTTCCTGTGTCTGTCCCTTCGGGGAAATGTCACGCATTGAGTACCGGAGTCCTGTTAGCCCGCTACAGCCCGGTTTACCGGAGTCCTGCTAGCCAGTGCTACAGCCCGGACCCACTTGCTGATGACCGACACGTTCGTTGCTGGGTCATGGATGCCTGTCCCTATAAGTCTGTGCCACTTTGGGTTTACGACTAGTCATGTCAGCCCGGGCTCCTTATCATATGGATGCTAGCGACACTATCATATACGTGAGCCAAAAGGCGCAAACGGTCCCGGGAAAAGGTAAGGCAACACCCGTGGGGATACCGTGCGTGAGGCCGCAAAGTGATATGAGGTGTTACGGGCTAGATCGATGTGACATCGAGTCGGGGTCCTGACAGCGTTGGTATCAGAGCAGGACTGCCTATAGGTTCTCCAAGCCAAATTGGTCGATGTTGAGTCTAGAAATTCTTTAGTTATATGTAGGGGAATTGTTTGTGGGTTGGAACGTAAGGCTCTTTTTACTCCTTTATCTTATGACATTCTGATCTGAGTCAGTCTATTCTTCCACCGGGGGTTAAGGAATTAGGATCTTTTCTCTCTATCAGGTTCACGTGTTACTAATCAGTAGTACCTTATAGGCTTGATGGATACAAGCCTAGTTCAGTTCTACTACCACATTATGTTGCTAGGATGGACTCAGAACTTTGATATGATGTTGTTGAGTGTGTATGAAATCCTTTGTCAAATGTCTCAAAATCCTTTTTGAGCATTTACAGCTGTTATGCTGTCGAAATTTTGCTAGAAATTCTAATGCCTTTGCATTATGATTGTGCTTTCAGATGGCCACTCGCGACCTCAATCAAGTGGTTCGCCTGACTCGATGCCTAGATGTACCCGGCCATACTGCCATGTTGGTCAGGGTAATGACTGAGGCTGGATACCGTTGGTATCCTGAGTACACGGTCGAAGAGCAATTTCGAGACTTTAATCAAAGCCAGTATCTCTGCACTGTCAGGATATTTCCATCTTATCCTGGATCCACCGAGCCCCTTCACTGCTCCTATGGACTCGGGGTTACTATTGAGATGGCTGTGCAGGATGCCGCCTACTCTATGATGACCATCATGCGAGTCAGGACTGGCCTATTTCGGGACTCTGATTTCCGGTATATGCCAGCATCACTTCCGGGAGCACAAGGGTATCTCCAGGCTATCTATGCTGACCCCACTCAGGAGGATTCACGGACTCGCACCACTGCTGAGATGCTCGAGGATAAGGACCGTGAAAATCGGGCTTTGAGGCTAGAGCTTTTCAATACCCGTGCTGACCATTGGGCCACTTTGACTCGGTTTGCACCGGCTGTGCAAGCTGGATATTCGGATATGCGCGATCTCTATCCTGTGAGATCTGCTCTGCCAGACGTGATAGGTTGGCGTGATGTAGGAGGCATCACCCCACCTCGCGGTCCCCGCAGGCCACCGTCTGTTGGTCCAATACCTCATCCTAGTCCCTATGGTCCACAAGCTCCGCGAGATCGTTTGTTCCCGGATGATCATGTTGAGCTTCCAGGCTACGGAGGTGACTTCTATGAGGACTACTACGGATTGGCCTGAGTTAGTGGTAGTATCACTAGTTCGTACTAGCTGTGTCGTCTAGCGTCCTGCGTGACTCGTGGGATATGACCTAGTTTGTACCGCTTTCCGGAGGTGTAGAAAAATAATGTATAGGAGCTTGGGATGCCTCCGATGTGATGTAATCTTCCTTTCACCGTAATAGTACCTTGTTTGGTCTTGTACTAAACCTTGTATGGTGTGTATGACGATGGAATAAAGAAGCAGTTTCTGTATCTACCATGTCATACGGATGATCATCTTGCATTCCGAGTTATTCCTTACATTCTGTATTCTATGTCGGAATCTTATCATTCTGACTAAATCATTGTCTTGTTTACCTAGGATGGTCAAGACGCGCAGTAACCCTGTTCCCCAAGAGCAGGCCGAAGGCAGTGAAGTCGGGAATGCAAATCTGCCTCACCCTCCTTCCCTAGCTAAAGTTATGCTGGAAGCCGAGAGAAACAAGCGGGAGACCAACCGTTTGTTGGAGCGTATTGAACAGAACACAGCACACCATCAGAGAAATAACTTGGTGTCACTCAGTGATTTCATCAAGTTACATCCACCCACGTTCCACCACTCCGTCGAGCCTCTCGACGCTGATGACTGGCTTCGCAGTATTTCTCACAAACTGCGTTCCGCGCTAGTAGCTGAGGCTGACAAGGTCACCTTTGCTGCATATCATCTTGAAGGCCCCGCCAGTCTATGGTGGGAGAATTATGGAGCTATGCGCCCAGCGGGCCATGTCACTACTTGGGCTGAATTCAGCGAGGCTTTCCGTGAACATCACATTCCGGAGGGTCTCATGGACCGTAAACGTGAGGAATTTTGCAGTTTCACTCAAGGCCGACTCTCTGTGGATGCTTACAGCAGGGAGTTCGGTAACCTCGCACGATATGCAACTGAGGAAGTTTCTACTGATGCCAAGAAGCAAGCAAGGTTCCGTAAGGGACTTAGTCCTGAGCTTCGCCGCCACCTCCGTATGCATGAGTGCACATCCTTTCAGAAGCTTGTTAACAAGGCCATCAGTGCTGAGACTGGTCAGACTGATTATGACGCAACACGCAAGCATGGCCGTGACGTGGGTTCCTCATCCGGTGCTGGTCCTCAGAAGCGCCGCGTGTGGGTGCCTAACACTGCCCTGCCACCCAGGTTCACACCGAGGCCATCCTTCCAGGCGCCTCGCCCCGTTCAACAGTTTGCACCAGCCAAGCCCTATGGTGGTCCAACCAACAATGCTCCTCCACGCGCCAGTTCCGTGACTTGCTTTAAGTGTGGGGAATCTGGCCACTATATGCGCGAGTGTCCCCAGACCAACCCCAACCAACCTGCTAAAGCTGTTGGCCGTGGCAAGCCGACATGGAAAGTGTTCTACGCCAAGCCGGCCACCGTTACACGTGGCCATGTCAACTGTATCTCTGCCGAAGAAGCTCAAGAGGATCCCAACGTCGTTCTCGGTACGCTCCTTGTTAATTGCCACCCGGCATCTGTTCTTTTCGATACAGGAGCATCTCATTCATTTATATCCGAGGGGTATGCTCGTCTGCATAACACCACATTCTGTGAGATGCCCACCTCTATGGTAATTCAAACTCCGGGATCCAAATGGCAAACTTCTAGAGTAAGCCATGGAAATGAAATTCAAGTCGACAGACTTGTTTTTCTCGCATCTTTGATAGCCCTCAAATCTTCAGATATTAATATCATCTTGGGTATGGACTGGATGTCAGCTCATCATGCCCAAATTGATTGCTTCTCTAGGACTGTTCAACTCACCCATCCTTCGGGGAAGATAGTCAATGTCTTGACCCGAATAGCCAAGCGACAATTATATTCTCTTAACGCCAGCCCTTTGCCAGACCATGAGGACGTTCCGGTAGTCCGTCACTTCCCGGATGTCTTCCCAGAGGATTTGCCAGGTGTTCCACCTGACAGGGATGTGGAGTTCGTAATAGACCTCATTCCAGGAACCGTCCCGATTGCTAGAAGACCCTATAAGATGGCACCACTAGAACTAGCTGATCTTAAGAAACAACTCGATGAGTCCTTGAAAAAGGGTTTCATCCGACCTAGTTCATCTCCGTGGTCTTGCCCCGTCCTCTTCGTCAAGAAGAAGGATGGCACGGACCGGATGGTTGTAGATTATCGACCTGTCAATTTGGTCACAATCAAGAACAAATATCCGCTCCCCAGGATCAACGACCTGTATGATCAGCTCGCTGGATCCTCAGTCTTCTCCAAAATGGATTTGAGGTTGGGCTACCATCAAATCAAAATCAGGAACGGGGACATTCCTAAAACGGCCTTTGTTACTCGTTATGGCCAATACGAGTACACCGTCATGTCCTTCGGTTTAACCAACGCTCCAGCCACCTTTTCTCGGTTGATGAACTCAATCTTCATGGAGTATTTGGATAAATTCGTCGTGGTTTACCTCGATGATATACTCATCTACTCCAAGAACGAGGAAGAACATGCCGAACATCTAAGGCTAGTGTTGGAGAAACTTCGAGAGCATCGCATTTATGCCAAATTTTCTAAATGTGAATTTTGGTTGTCAGAAGTGACCTATCTGGGTCATGTAATATCTGGTAAAGGTATTGCTGTTAACCCTGAGCGAGTTCAAGCCATCCTTAATTGGACTCCACCTGAATCGGTCAAGCAAGTTCGGAGTTTTTTGGGCTTAGCGAGCTATTGCCGTCGCTTTGTCAAAATTTTCTCCAAAGTTGCAAAACCTCTAACCGAACTCCTCAAGAAAGATAAAAAGTTCGAGTGGACTCCACAATGTGAGCACAGCTTTCAGGAACTGAAAAGACGCCTGACATCTGCTCCCGTATTGGTACCGCCAGATTTCTCTAAGGACTTTGTTATCTACTGCGACGCCTCGCGACAAGGACTAGGCTGTATTCTCATGCAAGATCGACACGTAATTGCTACGGTTCACGACAATTGCACCCACATGAGGAGAATTATCCTACTCATGATCTAGAGCTTGCAGCTGTAGTCTATGCACTTAAAACCTGGCGACATTACCTCCTCGGTAATCGTTGCGAAATATTCACTGATCACCAAAGTCTGAAGTACATCTTCACCCAACCGGATTTGAATCTCAGGCAAAGACGTTGGGTCGAGCTGATCACAGACTTCGACTTAGGAATAACTTACACCCCAAGGAAAGCCAACGTCATGGCTAATGCGCTAAGTCGTAAATCTTATTGTAACAACCTGATGTTACAACAAAGTCAACCGCTTCTCCATGAGGAATTTCGGAAACTTAATCTCCACATTGTTCCTCAAGGATTCCTTTCCACCATGGTGGAGAAACCCACCCTTACGGATCAGATCATTAAAGCACAGAAGGTAGATCCGGGAATTTCCCGCATCAAGAGAAACATCAAGAAAGGAGTTGCGAATTGTTTCTCCATTGATGATCAAGGGGTCGTATACTTTGGGAATCGACTAGTGGTTCCCAAGGTGCGAAACCTGAGGCGATTGATCCTTAAGGAAGCTCATGAATCTCCTCTCACTATTCATCCCGGTAGCACTAAGATGTATCAGGACCTACGCCAGAGGTTCTGGTGGACTAGGATGAAGAGAGAAATTGCTCAGTATATTGCTAATTGCTACGTCTGCCGTCGTGTAAAAGCAGAGCATCAACGGCCTGCTGGCACCCTTCAACCCCTAGCTATTCCTGAATGGAAATGGGATAAAATTGGTATGGATTTCATTACCGGTTTTCCCAGGACCAAGAGAGGGAATAATGCTATCTTCGTCGTGGTCGATCGTCTTTCCAAGGTAGCCCATTTCTTACCTGTTCGTGAGAGTATAACTACTAGTCAGTTAGCAGACCTTTACATCTCCCGAATAGTGTCTCTCCATGGTGTTCCTTTGGAAATTAACTCGGATCGAGGAAGTCTTTTCACCTCTCGATTTTGGGAAAGTTTCCAAAATGCTATGGGCACCCGCCTTTCTTTTAGCACCGCTTTTCACCCTCAATCAAGTGGTCAAGTAGAACGCGTCAACCAGATTCTAGAAGACATGCTTCGAGCCTCTGTTATCTCATTCGGAATGGAGTGGGAGAAATGCCTTCCATTTGTCGAATTTGCTTACAACAACAGCTATCAATCTAGCTTGGGTAAAGCCCCTTTTGAAGTTCTCTATGGACGACGGTGTCGAACACCCCTTAATTGGTCAGAAACCGGGGAAAGACAATTCTTTGGCCCGGATATGATCCAGGAAGCAGAAGAGCAAGTTCGCATCATTCGTGAAAAGTTGAAAACAGCCCAATCTCGTCAAAAGAGTCAATATGACCGAAAACATAAGGCTATGACTTTCGAGGTTGACGAGAAGGCTTACCTTCGGGTTACTCCTCTGAAGGGAACCCATCGTTTCGGTATCAAAGGCAAATTGGCTCCCCGTTACATTCGACCTTTTCGTATTCTCGCTAAACGAGGAGAAGTTGCCTACCAGTTGGAACTACCTCCGCATCTCTCCAGAGTCCACGATGTCTTCCACGTTTCTCAACTCAGGCGTTGCTTCTCGGATCCTATCCGTGGAGTGGACCACGAAACGCTTGATCTCCAAGATAATCTCACGTATCGAGAGTACCCCATTCGTATCCTCGATCAGGCCGAGCATACCACTCGACGTCATAATATCAAGTTTCTCAAAGTTCAATGGTCGCACCATTCTGAGGATGAAGCAACTTGGGAAAGGGAGGATCGTCTTCGACTCGAGTATCCCGCCTTCTTTTCGGAGGAACCCAAATCTCGGGACGAGATTCTTTTGAGTGGGGGTGAGTTGTCACACCCTAGCTAGTTCATGCATTATAGTATTGCATCATGTCTATTCTTTCATCAGAAACCTGAAATGGGGATGACAGAACCCCCAGCCCCCTCTGAAACCAACTAGGGTTTACTAAAAACTTTTTCAATGAACCTGAAATGCCCTTCTAAAATGCCCATCATTTTTGTGTTGGTTCAGAACCTCTGCCAAAAGTGATGCACATTTTCCTAGGTCATCTTAGGGTCTTTGAATTAAATCATAAATATTTGAATTTGGGCATTTAAAATTATATAAAATATTCAAATGCTCAAATATCTCCAAACTAAAATGTTTCATGTTGGAAATAATCCAACTATGGACCAGGAGTAGTTTGGTGATTTTAGGAATTGCCTAAGTATTTTTAATAATTCAACAAAGTTGCAGAAGTATTAAAAAAACAGAAAACAGGGAGTAATAGGAAAACTTACCTAGCGCCCAGCACCCGGCCCACCTGCCGGCCCAGCCCAGCACCGCGCCAGCGAGCTGCTTGCCGGCCAGGCAGGCAGGCAGGTGCCCGACGGCGGCCGCAGCGTGCGCCACGCAGCTGGCCGTCGCCCTGCTTCACCTCCTCGCCTCGTGGCTGGATGGATGAACTCCACGCCGAGCCGTGAACCCCCAGGACACCTCCATTCTTCCCCAACTCCTCTCTCTCGCGCTCCCCCGCCATGGCCGACGCCATCGCCGCCACCCCCTCGCCGTAGCGACGCCCTCCGTCAACCGCACGCCGTGTCGCCGTGTCCAGGAGTTCCGCCACCCTCCTCTCCTTCGAGCAAGCCGAGCCCCCAGCACTCGCAAGGCCCGAGCCCACCGCATCGACCTCGACCGAACCGCCGTCGCCGGAGATCCCCTTCAACGCCGTCGTCGCTCCGGCCCGTCCCCGGCCGCACCAAGTGCTTCGTCGAACTCCCCGTGAGCTTAGCCATCTTCCCCTCCCTTCTTTTCTTGCTCCCGAGCCGTGTAGCGACCTCCCGGAGCTCAACCGCACCCACCGCCGCGGAGCTCGTCGCCGACGTGCTCCCGGTCACCCTCCGGCCACTACTTGGTGTCCATCATGCTCACCACGTCACGTAGCACCTAACCAGCTACTCCCCGCACCTCACCGACCCCTCTAGCGTCAAGTTCGCCTTCGGCCGAACTCCGGTGGCCGCCAAAGTCGTCGCCGGCGCCAACTCCGGCCACCCCGACCCCAACGGACTCCACCAAGAGCTGTGGCTCCTCCTCAGCTCCACTCCGATGGCCTCCACGACTCGTTTGGTTGCCGAAACAGCCAAAACCACTCCCGCCGCCGCGTCGGGCTCGCCGGCGGCTAAACGCCGGTGTAGCCGACCTGGCTTTGACCGCGGGTGGGCCCTGGTTGACTCCGATGAGTCAATGACAGGTGGGGCCCAGCCCTGTTAACTAAATAGGTTTAGTTTTAGTTAAACTTTAACTAAACTAATTACCCTGACACCCTGGACCCACAGTCAGGTTTGACCTGGACGTCCCTGTTGACCCTGACGTCATCCTGACGCATGGCTGACGAAATAAATTAATTTCTGGATTTATTATAAGATAGGAAATTCCAGAATATAGTTTAAACTTCAAAAATTCATAACTTTTAATCTGTAACTCCAAATCAGACAAGTTATATATGAAAAATGATCAGAAAAATCCAATCTATCCATCTGTACTATTTTCATGCATGATTAAACAAGTTAACTTGATGTTTAATGCAGAACAAGGTAAAACACTTTAAAGGGCCATGTATGAGTTTGAAATTTGAATTTTTGGTTCAAATTGGTTCAAACCCTTCTGGTCTTAGTTGCATTAGCCCAACACACTCATATTGCCATGTTTCATGCATGCATCATATTGTCGCACATTGTTTGGTGATGGTTGTGTATCGGTGTTCTTTGCGGCAGGTTCTGCCTCCGAGGAGTACCGTGATTACCCTAGCGAAGAACCATATCAGTGCATCGAACCATCAGGCAAGCAACCAACCATTTGATCATATCGATACAATCCCATGTTCTCGCTCCTACTCTCTTTTACTGCATTAAGGCAACGCGTTTCAAACTGCTGTGTGCTACGGTAGTTGAACCGATTTCCTCTGCATGACCTGTCATTGCCACAGTAACTAGATGAAACCCACTAGCATGTGTAGGAGTTGTTTGAGCCATATGTATGTGTTGTTCCTACCTTGCTATGCCTGCTATGCTTAGAGTCGTGTCAGGTCTGGTTCATCTGGGTGATGGGCTAGAGTGAAATGATTATGACGGTAATGAGAATGGTGTGATGAACACGATTTGGTAAAGGTATCGATGAGAGGCCATGTAGGAGTACATGGTGGGTTTTTCATTGAAGCCGACCTTAAGCACTGAGATCTGTATGTGTGATTTAAGATTCAGCTACTACCATGCATTGGGCCCGATACCAATGGACCCTCTCGACTTCTTATTCACCCTAGTTCTCTGTCCAGGAGTTGCAAGTAGTTTCTGGTGTTTGTAGCCTACTGGAGGCCGTGGATAGCGCTGACCCTAGGGGTGGGCTGTGATGCGGTAGGTACGTGGCACGGTGTACCGAATACCCGTTAGATATCTCGGGAACCCTGTTCACATCGTTTGGGGCTGTGAGCGAAACCTCGGCCGGATCTCCTCATGGATGGAACCCGAATAGGCGATAAACCTGGACTAGAGACTTAGGTGATTAGGTAGGTCGTGGCCGACACCCACGTTGGGCTTCCGCTTGAAGGTTGCCGAGTACATGTCGTGTAAACGACGGTAAGTGGTGAGAGCGTGTATGAAGAAGTACACCCCTGTAGGGTTAGCATGATCTATTCGAATAGCCGCGTCTGCGGTAAAGGACTACTTGGTTGCCTATACAGTTCATAGACAAGTAAATGGAAACTACTAAAAGCCTCAAGATAAGTGTGAGTGCCGAGGATGGCTCTTCCGTAGGAAGACGGAGGTGGATCCTCGGTAGTGTATTGAAGTGGTGAGTAGTGGACTCGTGTGCACAAAACCATTTCAAGTTGGAGTCTCGTAGGATAGCCTAGCCAAGAGTCAAAGCTGGCATGCTGCAATAACTCCACCAACCCTTCTTGATAATGTGCATGTATGTAGGATCTAATGTAAGTCTTGCTGAGTACCTTTGTACTCATGTTGCTATAATTTACATTTTTTACAGAAGACGCTGCAACCCCTTCTGATGGGTTCTTTGTAGACGTTGACATCAATGAGTAGGCTAAGGCCCAGGTGGTGATCCTGAGCTTGTGAAGGACCACGTAGTATAGCTAGGCTCTCCAAGCCTCTTTTATTTTACTAGTTGTCTGTACTCAGACAAGTTACTTCCGCTGCTAGTTTGTATGACTATATGACTTGAATGCTGGGTCGTGTGACCCGTACCTATGTGTATGTTATGTATGGCTCTCTGAGCCTTAAATAAAGTACTTGTGTCGTAGAGTCATGTTGTGATGCCTTGTTGTATTTGCACATATCGAGCATATTGTGTGTATGATTGAAATGCTTGGTATGTGTGGGATCTGACTATCTAGTTGTTTATCTTTAGTAGCCTCTCTTACCGGGAAATGTCTCCTAGTGTTTCCACCGAGCCATGGTAGCTTGCTACTGCTCCGGAACACTTAGGTTGGCCGGCATGTGTCCTTCTTCGTTCCTGTGTCTGTCCCTTCGGGGAAATGTCACGCATTGAGTACCGGAGTCCTGTTAGCCCGCTACAGCCCGGTTTACCGGAGTCCTGCTAGCCCAGTGCTACAGCCCGGACCCACTTGCTGATGACCGACACGTTCGTTGCTGGGTCATGGATGCATGTCCTTGTAAGTCTGTGCCACTTTGGGTTTACGACTAGTCATGTCAGCCCGGGCTCCTTATCATATGGATGCTAGCGACACTATCATATACGTGAGCCAAAAGGCGCAAACGGTCCCGGGCAAAGGTAAGGCGACACGCGTGGGGATACCGTGCGTGAGGCCGCAAAGTGATATGAGGTGTTACGGGCTAGATCGATGTGACATCGAGTCGGGGTCCTGACACTACACTTAATGTTCGCTTAATGCTTGCTTAAATATTACCACTCTATCTATCGTTTGTGATCATTCACTATTCTTGGTGATGAGTGCATGTATTTCATTCTTATCATTTTGAGCGCTCCACCAAGATGTATGTGACATGGAAGAGTAACCCATGACTCTAACTCTTTGTGCATTTGTAGTCCAAAGCAAATTTTAAATATGCACAAATTTAGGGGGAGCTCTTACTTATCACATACTTCTCAAAGCGACGATATATTTCATGCTTATTATCTTTTGTCGAAGCTTTGATCTATATGTTGTCATCAATTACCAAAAAGGGGGAGATTGAAAGTGCAACTATCCCTAGGTGGTTTTGGTAATTCATAACAACATATAGCTCATTGAGCTAATACTATTCCAAGATAATTATTTCAGGAAAGCTCAATGATTGGCATGGCATGGATGTGAAAGTGGAACCCTCAAAATGCTAAGGACAATGGATTGGCTCAAGCTCAAAAGCTCAAGACTCTTCATTTTATATTTTAGTGATCCAAGATCACATTGAGTCCATAGGAAAAGCCAATACTATTAAGGAGGGATGAGGTGTTGCTTAATGAGCCTCTTGCTTCATGTGCTTAGTGATATGCTCCAAAAACCCTCAACTACTTTCCCATATCCACATATGACCTAAACTCTAAGCCAAACTCGGTCCTACCGATTCTTCCTATCCGGCGCCACCGAGTTTCACTTGTCATTAGCCACTGCCAAACCTTAGCAATTCGGTTCTACCGATAAGGATCTCGGTCCCATCGAGATGGGCTTGCAAACTCTCTGTTTCCCTTTCGTAACTTTTCGGTCCCACTGAAAGAGCGAATCGGTCCCACCGAGATTGCAATGTAAACTCAGTGTTTCCCCTTTGTAACTTTTCCGTCTCACCGAGTTCCACTCGGTCTCACCTAAAGAGGAAATCGGTCCCACCGAGTTTGCCTGACCAACTCTCTGGTTAGCTAATTACCAAATTCGGTCTCACCGAGTTTGTGTAATCGGTCTCACCGAGATTACGTTATGCCCAAACCCTAACCGAATCGGTCCTACCGAGTTGCATGTCAGTCCCACCGAAATTCCTAACGGTCACTAGGTTCACTATTTCGGTCAGACCGAGTTTTCTGATTCGGTCCCACCGAGATTGGTAAATTGTGTGTAACTGTTGGATTTTGTGTGGAGGCTATATATACCCCTCCACCTCTTTCTCATTCGGTGAGAGAGCTATCAGAACACACACACCATTCCAACTCATATGTTCTGAGAGAGAACCACCTACTCATGTGTTGAGATCAAGACATTCCATTCCTACCATATGAATCTTGATCTCTAGCCTTCCCAAGTTGCTTTCCACTCAAATCTTCTTTCCACCAAATCCAAATCCTATGAGAGAGAGTTGAGTGTTGGGGAGACTATCATTTGAAGCACAAGAGCAAGGAGTTCATTACCTACACACCATTTGTTACTTCTTGGAGAGTGGTTTCTCCTAGATTGGCTAGGTGTCACTTGGGAGCCTCCGACAAGATTGTGGAGTTGAACCAAGGAGTTTGTAAGGGCAAGGAGATCGCCTACTTCGTGAAGATCTACCGCTAGCGAGGCAAGTCCTTCGTGGGCGATGGCCATGGTGGGATAGACAAGGTTGCTTCTTCGTGGACCCTTTGTGGGTGGTTGCTTCTTCATGGACCCTTCGTGGGTGGAGCCCTTCGTGGACTCGTGCAACCGTTGCCCTTGGGTGGAGCCCTGTGTGGACTCGCGCAACCGTTACCCTTCGTGGGTTGAAGTCTCCATCAACGTGGATGTAGGATAGCACCACCTATCTGAACCACGGGAAAAACATCCATCTCTCCAATAGCGTTTTACTTCTCCAAACCCTTCCCTTTATACTCTTGCAAGTTGCATGCTTTACTTTCCGCTGCCCATAAACTCTTTGCATGCTTGCTTGAATTATGTGATGATTGCTTGACTTGTCCTAAAATAGCTAAAATCTGCCAAGAACTAAAATTGGGAAAAGGTTAAGTTTTTATTTGGTCAAGTAGTCTAATCACCCCCATCTAGACATACTTTCGATCCTACACCGCCCCGTTTCTGTCCCGCGGTGGCCCTGCTACTGTGTCGCGCCGGCGTGCAGCCCTGGCCACCAGCGTCTCGCCCGCCTCGCATGCTTCCCACACCTCGCTGTGCACCATCTGCTGCGGTGGCCCTTTCCGCTACCCGCGCCGCCTTTGCTCACTCCCGCCAGCATTGGCTCGATCCGGTCGAGCTCCGGCCTCGTCCACCGTTGATCTCCATTGCCCTGCGGTCGCCGTCCCCCCTGCTGGCCTGGGCGGGCGCCCATTCAGGCTGGCACCCGTCGCCCGCACCACCGCCCGATACCCCAATGCCTGCTAGCCCCCCTGGGGCCTATGAGAGTGGGCCCCCATGCCTAGAACGTTTCTAAAAAAGGAATGAAAATAATAATAATAATAATAAAATAAATAATAATAATTAAATTAATTAATTAATTAAGTGAATTAATCATAATTAGATTAACCTAATTAACTGTTAGTTAATTAATCAATCAAAGACAGCGGGGCCCACCTCTAATTAATTCTAATTAGATTAATTAAAATTTGGATAATTAACATGTGGCTCTGACCAGTGGGACCCACTGGTCAGGTTGTCCAGTCAACTCTGTTGACTGCTGACGTCAGCATGACATCATGCTGATGTCATTAACCCATTTTTGAATTAATTTAAATAATTAATTAAATTCCAGAAATTAATAAAATCTTTAGAAAATCATATCTTTTAATCCGTAACTTGGATTAAAATATTTTCAACATGACAGTTGCTCAGAACGACGAGATGAACCCGGATACGCAACCCGATCGTCCGCCAGGCACCCCTAACATATCAAACTCGCAACTTTCCCCCTCCGACTCCTCTTCCCAAAAACGCGAAACACCGGGGATACTTTCCCGGATGTTTTCCCCCTTCGCCGGTATCACCTCATAACGCTATAGGGCATCCCCCTAGCACCGATACTTGTCATGTCATGCATCGTATGTATCTATTTACTTAAATATTTATTGTTTCCTCCCCCTCTTCTCTCGCTAGACACCGAGACCGACGCCGCTGCTACCCTGTACGACTACGGAGTTGACGACCCCTCTCTCTTGCCAGAGCAACCAGGCAAGCCCCCCTCCCTTGATCACCAGATATCACCTACTCTCCTTCATACTGCTTGCATTAGAGTAGTATAGCATGTTACTGCTTTCCGTTAATCCTATCCAGATGCATAGCTTGTCCTTGCTACTACTGTTGTTACCTTTACCTGCAATCCTAATGCTTAGTATAGGATGCTAGTTTATCATCAGTGGCCATACATTCTTGTCTGTCTGCCATGCTATACTATCGGGCCGTGATCACTCGGGAGTTGATCACGGGTATATACCTATACATAATATATGATACTTGTGGTGACTAAAGACGGGACGGATCGTAGGAGTTCCCGCGAGTGATTCACGGATTGGGTCCGAAAGGACGTTTGTCCCGACGACCCTCTGAGTGGATCTTTGTGGCCAAGCGATAGGGCAGGTTCAGACCACCTAGGAGAGAGGTGGGCCTGGCCCTGGTCGGCGTTCGCGGTTATTTCAACATAACACGTTTAACGAGAACTTGGTATTTGATCTGACTCTGGCTACTGGCCTATACGCACTAACCATCTACGTGGGGACAGTTATGGACACTCGACGTTGTGGTACAGCCGAAGCCTTCATGACGTCATCGACTGAGCGGCGCATGCTGGGTTGGACTGGAACGCCTTCTTTGTATAAGGGAGTCTAGGTCTGCTCACCGGCCGCGTATGCAACATGCAGGTGTGCAATGGGCGATGGGCCCAGACCCCTGCACCATAGGATTTAGACCGGCGTGCTGACCTCTCTGTTGTGCCTAGGTAGGGCTGCGACGTGTTGATCTTCCAAGGCCGGGCATGACCCAGAAAAGTGTGTCCGGCCAAATGGGATCGAGCGTGTTGGGTTATGTGGTGCACCCCTGCAGGGAAGTTAATCTATTCGAATAGCCGTGATCTTCGGTAACAGGACGACTTGGAGTTGTACCTTGACCTTATGAAAACTAGAACCAGATACTTAATAAAACACACCCTTCCAAGTGCCAGATACAACCGGTGGTCGCTCTCTCATAGGCGACGAGGGGAGGATCATCGGTTAGGATTATGCTATGCGATGCTACTTGGTGAACTTACCATCTACTCTCTTCTCCTGCTGCAAGATGGAGGTTACCAGAAGCATAGTCTTCGAAAGGACTAGCTATCCCCCTCTTATTCCGGCATTCTGCAGTTCAGTCCACATATGATACCCTTATTCCATTTGATACCAATGCATACATATGTAGTGTAGATCCTTGCTTGTGAGTACTTTGGATGAGTACTCACGGTTGCTTTTCTCCCCCTTTTCCCCTTTCCTATATTTGATTGCTGCGACCAGGCATTGGATCCCAGGAGCCAGACGCCACCGTCGACGACGACTACTACTACTCGGGAGGTGCTTACTACTACGTGCAGCCCGCTGACGACGACCAGGAGTAGTTTAGGAGGATCCCAGGTAGGAGGCATGCGCCTCCATCGATCTGTATCCCAGTTTGTGCTAGCCTTCTTAAGGCAAACTTGTTTAACTTATGTCTGTACTCAGATATTGTTGCTTCCGCTGACTCGTCTATGATCGAGCTCTTGTATTCGAGCCCTCGAGGCCCCTGGCTTGTAATATGATGCTTGTATGACTTATTTTATTTGTAGAGTTGTGTTGTGATATCTTCCCGTGAGTCCCTGATTTTGATCGTACATGTTTGCGTGTATGATTAGTGTACGATTAAATCGGGGGCGTCACAAGTTGGTATCAAAGCCGACTGCCTGTAGGAATCCCCTTCCACACTCCTTGGCCGAAGTCGAGTCTAGACATTACAAAAACTTTTACTAACATGGTTATGTGCCTTACGGGCCCACATCGCCATCTGGGTGGTATTAGGATCTTTTACTCCTCGATCCTTACTCTGGGACTCTGAACTCTAGCCTACTCGGGTTAAACGATTTTACTAACTTTAACATTAGGATCTCGTGACCACGTTCACCCCAAAGTTGGATAAGCCCTAGCTATTCTTTAGAGTAGTATATTGAACATTATCCACACTGTCAGTTGACTCCTTTGAAACATCTTTGTTTTCAGATGGAATCCACGAGACAGGTCATGCACCACACGACGGCCATTGGTGCTGCAGGATCACCTGCTATGTTGGTTGAGATGATGACCTATCTGGGTTATCGCTGGCACCCTGAGTACACCGTCTATGAGGAGTATCAGGACTTCAACCAGGAGTAGTACTGTGCCATCGTCCACCTCTACTCTCGGGAGTATGACTCCACTACCATGCTGCACACTGCTCATGGTGTTGTAGTCACCATCGACATGGCGATCCACGATGCTGCTTATGCTGCTCTGACACGTCTTCATGGAGAGTATCATGAGTTGGACACCTCCCCCTTTAGGCACATTGCTATCGCATCCGATGTTGGTGCGGAGGGATACTACACTTCTGCCTACTCCACTGTCACCCGAGATCCCTTCTACCATCAGAACCTGGTTTTGCATGCTGATGGGCTGGATAGAGCTAACGAGCTCTTCGCCACGAGTTGTACACCACCCGTCAGCACCTGTATCATGCTCTGACGCTGTTGCACCCCTCTGTCCGATCTGGTGATCTGTCTTGTTCTGCGATCTACCCTGCCAAGACCGTGATGCCCCAGGGCGTCGGCTGGCCAGATGTGGGAGGCTACTCTCCTGCACTTGGTCCTCTCCTGCCACCCGCGCATCGGGTTCCGCACCGGAGTATCCGCGGACCCCAGGCTACTCGCGCGGAGGTCTTACCTTCACGTCACTACCAGCTGTCAGGCTACACCTACCTCCACAGTTCCTCCTGGGACTGATGTAGGCTTGCTTGTTAGTGTTAGATGCATTCGCCGCGAGCCTGCGTGCCGCCTATGGTGTTCTTAGTCTGTGTACTGAACTCTGTGTGCCGAACTCTATGCATAATCACTTTTGTAAGATGTGCCAACTACTATGTAGTATCTATCGTGTTCCTTTCATTATGCATGTTTCACCATGAATGATTCTTGTCCTCGCAATTTCTCAATGCTAAACTACTCTTGTTATATATTAGCACGATGGTTAGACCAGGTGGTCGTGGTCGTGGTAACCCTCCCCCACCCTCGCCTGAGTACATGGCTGGGATGATGCAACAGTTTGAGCTGAATCGCTAGTTCATGGACAATATTATGGCTCAGTTTCCTCACCCCAATATGAACCAGCAGCCAACCCAAGTGACTCTGCAGGATTTCATGCGTCTCAACCCAACTGTGTACCGCAGCTCAACTCAGCCTCTAGATGCTCATCACCGGCTCCGTGACATCACCTATGAGATGGAGTCTGCTGATGTAGCCCCTGCCAGCTATGTCACCTTTGTTTCCTTCTTCCTGAAAGGACCCGCGGCTCAATGGTGGGACAGCCACAGGCGTACTCTGCCAGTTGGAACAATCATCACCTGGCCATACTTCCAAGCTGCCTTCCGTGCTCGCTTCATTCCTCAGGGAGTCATGGACCATAAGAAGCGCGAGTTTCGCAACCTCACTCAGGGCAACAAAACTGTGGAAACTTATCAGCGGGAGTTTCTGGATCTATCCCGCTTTGCTGAAGAAGACATTGCAAATGATGCGCGCAGACAAGAGAAGTTCCATGATGGCCTTCAAGTTGACATCAAGCTCGCACTTCTAGTGCATGACTTTGCTGATTTCGCCACCATGGTGAACAATGCCATCAATGTCGAAACTGGTCTGCAGGAATACCAAAGCTCTCACAGGCGCAACCGTGACATGGGCTCATCTTCGGGCCCGTCCTCGCAGAAGCGTAAGATATGGATTCCCAACAACATGTACCAGCCAACTGCACTTGCCCCAAGGCAGTCCTATGCTGCACCTCGGCTGCCTGCTCCACCAACTAGGCAGCCAAGACTTCCAGCTCCACCACCCCAAGCTCCTGTTCCCACTCCCAATAATGGTTTGTGCTTCAGGTGTGGTCAACCAGGACACCATTCTAGGGAATGCAACCAGCACCAGAATCAACTGGCCCTCCCAGCAACTGGCCATGGAAGCAACCAGCCCCGCAACAACAATGCCAAGTCTTATGGTCATGTTCATGCCAACCACGTTGATCTCAATGAAGTTCAAGACCAGCCTGCTACCGTGATGGGTACACTCCTCGTAATTTCAGTACCAGCATCTGTTTTATTTGATACAGGAGCATGGCATGAAATACAAAGAGATGAACACTGTGATTGTGGTACACACTCCTGCGGGCCAGTGTCAAACCTCTATGGTTAGTCACAACGTTCCCGTTGTAATTGAAAGACTGGAATTCCTTGCCTCTGCCATCGTACTGAAGTCCTGTAGCATCAACCTCATTTTGGGAACGGATTGGTTGGAAGCACATACTGCTTCTATAGTTTGCGCCACTAAGGTCGTCCATCTGTTACACCCTTCTGATGAAATAATTGCTTACCAAGCTCATCTAGTTCAGAACGTCGAGGCACGTCTTTATGACTTGAATGCGTTGAACGCTTCACCACTCGAGGGCATTGAAAACATTCCCGTCGTTCGTGAATTCCAAGACGTCTTCTCAGAAGAACTTCCAGGGATTCCCCCTGCTAGAGCTGTCGAATTCATCATCGACTTGAAACCCGGCACCACCCCTATAGCCAAACGACCCTACAAGATTGCGCCGCATGAACTCATTGAGCTTCAGGAGGAAATCGACAAATCTCTTGTCAAGGGTTTCATACGCCCAAGTTTCTCTCCTTGGGGAGCACCTTCTCTCTTTGTTAAGAAGAAGGATGGGACAAACCGATTAGTGCAAGACTACCGTCCTATAAGCCAAGCTACCATTCAGAATAAATATCCTCTTCCTTGGATCAATGATCTTTATGATCAACTGGCTGGCTCATCAGTGTTCTCCAAACTCGATTTGAGGTTGTGTTACCACTAGATCCGTGTTCGTGAAGAGGATATCCCAAAGACCGCCTTCGTGACTCGGTATGGGTCTTACGAGTACATAGTCATGTCATTCGGCTTAACGAATGCTCCAGGCACCTTCTCTTGTCTGATGAACTATATATTCATGGATTACCTCGACAAGTTCGTCATGGTTTATTTGGACAATATCCTTGTATTTTCCAAGAACAAGGAAGAACATGCTGAACATCTTTGTCTTGTGCTGGAAAAGCTTCGAGAGCATCAACTGTATGCTAAGTATTCCAAGTGTGAATTCTGGCTCTCCGAAGTAACCTATCTTGGGCATGTCATCTCCAAGGATGGTATTGCCGTCAACCCTGAACGAGTTCAGGCTATTCTTGATTGGACTCCTCCGAAGAATGTCAAGCAAGTCCGAAGTTTTCTCGGTCTCGCCAGTTATTGCCGTCGATTCATCGAGAACTTCTCCAAGATTGCCAGGCCCTGACTAATCTGTTGCATAAGGGTGTCAAGTTCGAATGGACAGACAAGTGTCAGGAAAGTTTCCAGACACTCAAAGACAAGTTGACTTCTGCTGAGTGCTTGCTCCACCTGATACTAAGAAGGACTTCGTCATTTACTGCGACGCTTCCCGTCAAGGATTAGGTTGTGTCCTAATGCAAGAGCGCAGAGTGATTGCTTATGCCTCTCGTCAACTGCGCCCTCATGAAGAAAACTACCCAGTTCATGACCTCGAGCTTGCTGTTGTCATTCATGCACTAAAGCAGTGGCGACATTACCTTCTCATTAATCGTTGCAAAATCTTCACCGACCACCAAAGTCTGAAGTATCTGTTTACTCAGCCAGATCTGAACCTCTGTCAGCAGAGATGGATGGAGACTGTTGCAGACTTTGACGTGGGTATATCCTATACCCCCGGCAAGGCTAATGTAATGGCTGATGCCTTGAGCCGCAAGTCTTACTGCAATCACCTCCAGGTTCACAAAGTTTAGCCCTCGCTTGTCGAAGAATTTAGAAAGATGAACCTTCATATTGTTCCTCCTGGAGCCCTCGCCCCCCTCCCCCAAAGTTTCAGAAGATGAATCTTCGTGTTGTTACTAAGGGTTCTCTAAATACCCTGGCTGTCGTACCAGATGTCGTAGCTGGTATAAAGACTATTCAAGGTTATGACTCTGAAGTCCATAAGATTCAACGTCATCTAGCAGAAGGAAAGCCCTCCTTCTTCTCTATCGCCGATGATGGCGCCTTGCACTTCAAAGGCCGCATAGTGGTACCACGTTCAAGGAAAAACCTGGATCAGACAAAAGAGGTTATGAAAGAAGCTCATGATACGCCTTTGTCTATTCATCCTGGTAGTACAGAGCTGTACCAGGATATTCGTCAAAGATTCTGGTGGTCTAATATGAAGCAGGACATTGCTCGTTATGTTGCTGAGTGTGACGCTTGCCGCTGTATCAAAGCAGAACATCAAAGGCCTGCTGGAACTCTGCAACCTATCTATATTCCTGAATGGCAATGGGACCATGTTGAAATGGACTTCGTCACTGGATTTCCCAAATTGCAGAAAGGTAATGATGCTATTCTTGTCGTCATTGACCGGCTTTCTAAAGTTGCACATTTTCTGGCGGTCAAAGAAACAATCACTGCTAGCCAGCTTGCAACTCTCTACATGTCCAGAATTGTTTCACTTCACGGTATTCCACTGGTTATCAGCTCAGACCGTGGCAGCTTATTCACTTCAAGATTCTGGGCAAGTTTCGAAGAAGCTATGTGGACTCATCTGTCGTTCAGTACGGCGTTTCATCCTCAGTCGCAAGGACAGGTTGAATGTGTCAACCAAGTTATCGAAGACATGCTTCGAGCTTGTGTAATTTCATTCGGCAAGAAATGGGAGGAATCTCTTCCATATGCCGAGTTCTCTTATAATAATAGCTATCAAGCTAGTCTGAAGATGTCCCCCTTTGAAGTGCTATATGGCTGGAAGTGTCGAACCCCTCTGAACTGGTTAGAAACTAGGGAACGTCCACTCTTCGGTCCGGATATTATCCAACAGGCCGAAGAACAAGTTCGCATTATTCACGAGAATCTCAGGACTGCTCAGTCACGTCAGAAGAGTCAGTATGACTATCATCACAAAGACATGGTCTATCAACCTGGCGAAAAGGCTTATCTTCAAGTTACACCAATGAAGGGTGCTCACCGCTTCGGGATCAAGGGCAAGCTAGCTCCTCGCTATATTGGCCCATTCACTATTCTCGAAAGGCGTGGAAAAGTGGCATATCAAGTGGAGCTTCCGTCAAACCTTTTTCAGGTTCACGATGTGTTCCACGTGTCACAACACCGCTGTTGCTTCAAGGATCCAATCCGAGCAGTGGATCATGAAGTGCTCGAATTGCAACAGGACCTCTCCTATAAAGAGCATCCGGTCCGCATTCTCGACCAAGCTGAACACTGCACACGTCAGAAGGCGATCAAGTTCCTCAAAGTCCAGTGGTTGAATCACTCTGAAGACGAAGCCACTTGGGAACGCGAGGACCGCCTACGTGATGAATACCCCGCACTGTTTCCTTCTACCACCTAAATCTCAGGACGAGATTTCTTGTAGTGGAGGAGATTTGTAACGCCCGGATAATCGTGCTACAGTAATCCAATGCTAATCATGCCATGTCACCACGGTTACTATTGATAATCTACCGTTAGTTTAAAACCGAGTTAGATTCAAATTTAAAATAAAGTTAAATTATAAAAGTTTTCAAAAGTTAAAACAAAAATGTTCGGGCAGTGCCATAATTTGCATATTTAATTATGGTGTAATAAACATATTTTTATAAAGTGCCTAAGTGCTTTAAACTAATTAAAACAGTAAAAGAAAATAAATAAAAGGAAAAGGAAAAGAAACAAAACAGAAAGCAAAAATAAAAGAAAAGAACCCCCCCGGCCCCTTGGGCTTCGGCCCACCAAGCCACAGCCGGCCAGGC